>NW_026888014.1:0-93319 GCF_032173495.1 Musca vetustissima | reverse complement strand
ATTCTATGTTTATATTTACATACAGCTGTTAAATTGTCCCCTTCAATGTAAAATGTTTTATTAAATTCTTTAATAATTTTCAATAATTTAGATATTTCTTCTTCATTTAAATGGTCAATTTGTAATCTATCTATTAAATTGCCTATGTCCGGTTTATGAAAATTAATATCTATTATTATATATCCTATTGTTTATTATTTCGAAGAACAATGGCAATTCAGTATGATGTGTTATTAACTTATTTTCTTCCAAGTCAATCTTAATTTGTAATGGCCTTAATACATTACATCCTAATATACCATCATAATCGCCACTTATGTCACATTCTAACAACTCTATTGTTGCTTCTGGTATATTAAATTCTTTAAAAAATGGTATTCTGATTTTAGTTGTAGAAATTGATTTTGAGTTAATAGTATTTAGTATTATAGGTTTTTCTAATTCTATACGAAATGATTGATGATACAATCCTTTTTTATTAGTGACGTCGCTGCGCCTGTATCTACTAAAAGTTTTATTGGGATCGAACTAGTCCTTATAATTAAATAGGGTAGCGATCGTTGGCTGGTGATCGAAAATTTGAATGTCCAACAACCCCTACTTCCATAGGAATCGGACTATCATTATTAACATTATTATTGTTTCTATATATTTGATTTGAATTCTGTTGTGGGGGTAGTTTATATTTTGATTATGGTATGGTTGAACTTGTTTATTGCCGTTATGAAAATTATTGGAAATATTACTTTGATTGTTAAAATTTCGAATTTGATTTGAATACTGTTGTGGGGGGTAGTTTAAATTTTGATTATGAAATGGTTGAACTTGTCTATTGCCGTTATGAAAATTATTGGAAATATTACTTTGATTGTTAAAATTTCGAATTTGATGATTTATATATTGACCGGAATTATCGTGTTTTTGTACTGCAGTATTTTGTGATGAAGAATTATTGTTGTTATAATATCTATTGTGATTATTATTTTGTTGATGATTTAAATTATTGTTATATTTATAATTATTGTTTTGTCTATTATTATTAGAATAATTTTGGTCATATTTATATGAAAAAGGTTGCATATGAGAATTGTATTTTGTACTATTGTTTACCTTTTTATAAAAATATTCAGTTTCGATTAATATTTCTTTCGCTTTTAAAAGACTATCTGGATTCCTAGCATTTAATATTAGTTTTGCCTCAGCAGGTAGTTTATTAATAAAAATTCTTAAAACCATCTTTTCGTCATTGGTGCATGTGTACCATTGATCACTGCTATCTGATGTAGCTCTTAAATTTAATCTGGTTAACAATGTTATTAATTGCTCATATAAATTATTAATACTCTCTCCCATCTCCAACATTTTAATTTTGTTAATAATGCTCTCAATACTCTCATTGATACAAAAATTAGCTTTTAAAACTCTCTTAATTTCGTCCCAAGTTGTTGGACTACTATTATTTATAAGAGCAATATTAGCACTATTAACAATCTTATGTCTAATTTTTAAATCGAACAATGCTATATGTGTACCTTCGACGTATTGCCTTATCTCTTCAATGGATCTTATAAAGAGTGGGAGTTCTTCAGCTTTGCCATCGAAATCAGGAACGCTCTTAAGAAATTCAAAAACAGTGTACGCTGCCATGATGAATGTTGTGTTCTTCCTTTAATTTCGTTTCTTTCTAATTTCTTCAAATTGGGGAGGGTAAATGGCGGTTTGGTTTAATATTCTGGTGGTTGATTATGTTTGTATTGTTGTTGGCTAATTGTTGTTGTTGTTATGATTGCAATTTTTGTGATTCTGCATTGATGTTTAAATTCGTGGGGTGGGTAAACTTTTTTGGTGTGATGATGGGTGGTCTTTGGTCACGTACGCATGAAATTTTGCAACGTCTATTTTTTTAGTTTTGTTATGTCTTCAAAATTGTTGTTGTTTTTTGTGTTAATTCGTTGTAATCAAAGTGTATCAAAACTGGAGTTAATTGAAGGTACAGTTTCGTATGAAATTTTTAGTTGTAATTTGTACATGAATATTTTGATATTTCGATTTAGTCTTTTCACAAATGTGTTAATATCTAAAATAATTGCTTTTCGCATACATTACGATTTTATGTAACATAAAATTTGATTTGATTTTTTTATTTTAAATGGAATATTGTTCCAAATGTTTACTTTATCAAAATTATTATTAAAAGATTTTCACTGTTTTTATGTTGATGGAAAAGATTTGATATTTTCCATTTATTGGTTCGTAAACCGACTGCGCCAGTTATGTTTTAGATTTTTTGTAAAACATTTAATTATTTATTATAAAATAAAACACTTCTTTCAAAAGATATTTTTTTAATTCATTTTTTTATTTTTTAAATTACACACAATTTTCAATGTTACGGATGAATATAAATGATACTAACTCAACTAATCTTGATTGATGATTAAACTCTTAAAACAAAATACATCTCATTATATTAAAATTAGATAATGTAATTATTAATCTCATTGAGAGGAAAGCAAATAACAACAACAAAAATAAAGTGGGAGTGAGTGGGAGTGAGTGGGAGAATATTGGAGAGTGAGAGAATGATTATTAAATAAGAAAGAGTGAGAGCGAGAGAACGTTTTATTAAAAGAGAGGAATTAAAGATCTAAGAGAAATGTTTAGATAATTAGAGTTAAGATGTTAAGGAAGAGGTATTGTTGTATGTAGGCGAATGTGACTCTATGCTAGTAGTGTATAAACCTATTGAGACAAGCCAATCAGCATTTAAACTAAATACAAATAGTTTTCTACGTGAACTATCCTATGTTAATCACTTTAGTAGGGGCAGCGAAGCGCCACGGGTCCAGCTAGTTTTCATATAGACTATTATTTTTTCATATAATTTATTATTTTTATTATTCAATCAGATGGGTTGTACGCTACTTAGTGGATTTGACGACGTAGAAATGAAGAGCGCCTTCTCGATAACTAGGAACGGTTTAAATTTCGTCGCATTTTTATCATTTTAACTTAAAATGTGAATCATTAGGAGATGCTTTGCATGTGGTGGTAAATTTTTATCATTCTATATTTTTTTTAATATTTTTTTATAGATTTTTTCTGTAATATTTTGCATTGTATGTTTGTTAATGTTTCTCCAGATAATAGAAAAAAAAAACAAATCAATATACAAACCTCATTTATACAAACGATTGGGAACATTATTTCACATAATATATGAGCGAAGGTATAACATTTACACCCACCTCCATTTTCTCGAAAAGTAATCATCTCCGATTTAGTCCCATTTCGAAGTGAGTTCGGCGAGAGAATTCAGACCAGATAGCTTTCGAGATTTTGCAACCAGGTTCTCTTGACCACCTGTTGCCGACTACTTCGCCGTAGATAAAGCGGATTTTGCCAATGAATAGTCCTGGAACCCAACATAAATTAACTATCAGTCGTATAGCATGCAGAGCAGCCTTGTTATCAAGAACTGCTTTTGAGTTTATAGTGCACGACTTTAAAGCCTTGAGGGCCATCTGACTATCGACATATATAGTCACCGGTCCCGTATTATCGGCAGTAAGAGTTTCGACTATCTCGGGCGCTTTCGTGATAGCAAGGATTTCTGCTTGAAAAACGCTACAAAGATCGTTAAGTTTATATGAGTTGAAGATTTCTAATTCCCTACAGTAAACGCCTGCACCAGTGCCTTTCTCCATCCTTGACCCGTCAGTGAAAAATTACAGACCTGGCAGAGGCAAGGAGTCACTAGTTCACTATTCCCTACTAGGAAACTCTACTCTGATGTCGTTAAAATCTCTATGAGAGGGAACATAATCACTAATGTGAGTACTCCCCCTCAAGAAATCACAACCTGGCGTCATGTTGAGGATACCAGCGTGACCAAAGTTCAGTCTGGAATTTAATAAGAGAGTCCAGTGGTTGGAGGTTCATGATCGCATTCAAGGCTGCCTGTGGTGTGCTTCTTATCGCTCCGGTAGACAGGATCAATGCCGATCGCTGTACTGTGTTCATTTTAGTCAGCAGTATCTTTTTGTTGACCCCCTGCCACCATACAAGGCATCCATATGTTAGAATGGACAGTACAACCGTTACATACAGCCAATGTATGATCTGTTGTCTTAGTCCCAACTCTAACCTATGGAGTTTTTGCAGGAATAGAGTTCTATTAGTCCTTTCTTAGAGCGTTCCTAGACATTAATATTTCTCGTTAATGAGTGGTCAAGGATTGTACTAAGGTATTTTGCATCTTCAGAAAGGGATAAGGTCATTCCACCCAAGATGACAAGCGCAACTTTGGAATCTTACGTTTCCTAGTGAAGAACACCAATTTTGTCTTAGTGGGGTTTATGCCAAAGTCCATAAAATCCATAAATCTGAAATGGTCGTCAGAAACTTCCCACAGACTAGCAAGACTACATCATCGGCATAGGCTACAACCTATATTTTAAGATGGTCGAATTTCAATAGTATCTCATTGATGAGCAGAATCTAAAGTATACGATATAATTCACCTCCCTGTGGCGTGCCTCTGTTGACAGATTTCCTCAAGGAACTCACTCTAATGATGAGTTGATAATTCTGCTTTCCAGCATATAAATCCAGTCCCTTAGAAGTGAGGGGATACCGGAGCTTACGAGAGCAGAATGGATAGCACTATAGCAGACCCAAGACTCACGTATAGTCTTCTTGATTTCATTCTTGTGCCTATTGAACTGTTCCAATAAACGTCCCAATCTGTACTGAGTTTTGTCTTACTAGCTCTATTATATGTTTTCCTTGTAGCCTTTCTCAAGGATGCATTTTGTGACTGGCTGAGATCTCTTCACAGGGTATGTTAAAGAACATGAAGCCTTATAGCTCTTTAAAAGAGTGTCCGTGACATTGCTCAAAGCTTCCTCAACATCCTCAACAGTTTTGAGATCTTTATGACCTAGGATTGGGGATGCTGTTTTGGCTTTGAATTTGTCCCAATTTGTCTTCCGAGGATTCTTAGGCTTCTGTTTTCCTCTGGAGGTAGGAATCTGGAAAAATCACCTTAATAACGGTTCGACTTCGAAGAGCCTTAACAAGGAATTACGGTATATTTTGGTCCAATTTGCATTTATTCATCCAGTAAACTATCCTGACAGGTACGAGCCAAATAAAGCGTCACCCGCTTAACCTTAAAAATAAACAAAGAAACTAAGGAGAAGATAATGAAAAGAACATACGCGCACATACGTTTAAATGAAAGATTAATGGTAATTAAATGGACACGAAAGAATGTAAAAAAATAAAAAAAAATCATCCAGAACATACATTCGTCAGTTATTTCACTGAACCTTTGTAATGACTGAGATGGAGAGAGAATGTCAAATCATAACTGTGCACAAACATTCTGGATTATTCTGCACTCCAAAAAAAAAAAAAAAAAAAAATTGTAAAACACACTTACATAGGACAGAAAATTTTTGGGTGTCATACCGTTCATTATTATCAGATAGCGCGGTATCACCTAGGGTAACCGAATATGAAACAATTCCAATTTGAAGCAATCAGTATCCATTTCATGTAAAAAGAAAGAATTACAAAAAGAAAAAGAATATATTGTTTGATATTATTTCTGTTCCTTCCAAAGAACCGCTATCTTCTCGTTGTCCCCTTTTGTCAGATTTGGGAAAATACTGTAAGGGTTTTGAAACAATCTAAATCTCAAATAATTTTAGCAAATTTCATTCGAGAATTATTTTTAGTAGGTCTAGATAGTGGCGGAAAATGTAGCTCTGATTGCTATGAAATTTAACATGAGGTTCCGGTTATGGTCAAGGACGACACCTACACATTTCCGTGATCATCAGATGATATTTAGGGAATGGACTAACCATTTTTTCTGTATTGTTTCCTAGTCTCTCTAGAGGCCATCACAAATTTTAAACAGGGAAAGGTCAACAATTTATATAGGTCCAATGAACAAAAGATTTTTGTGTGGAAAATAACAAAATTTAAATCGTATGGCGTAAATGTTTGCTCCGGGAAAACAGGATTCGGAAAATATGCCAGGGTAAGGAAGAGGATCTGTTGACCTTTAATCGATTAAGAGGGTCCAAATATCGGGAACTATTTGCCAGGCCCGGAATATAGATCCACAGAAAATTAAAGTTCGATGACAGTTATGTAGGGTATCATGTGACCGGCCGCGACCGACTATACTGCTCCGCCTACTGGTTTGGTTTTTTTTCTTAATTTATTGAACCGGACTCCAATTATCACAAAATTCGATTTTTCATACTCATAATGTACTTCATATGTCATCACATCATATCAAAGAAGATGACTATGATACTCACCCATATGTATATACAGTCAAAAAAATTATGAATGAAAATTTTAAAAATCTAATAGGGTTTTTTGGCGATAAACTAAGCATGCGTATTTCAATAAAATCTCTCTTACAATATATATAAGAGTTCGTTCTGTTTGTTATTTTAATTTTAAATCATGTGGGAATCTAACACATAATTGGTGAACAACTGTTGAATTGGTGAAAGCCACCGGGACGATGTCCTTAAAAACAAATTCCATTTGACAATTCACTTTCAGTCCTTGGCGCGCAGTGTTACCGCTAAGTTTAAAAAAGAAAAAGACATGAGGTATAGCCTTTTATGGGGCTATACCAAAACGGGGATCAATATTGATATTTTTTGGTAGTTAAATCAAATTAATACTCTCTTAATCACTCTCTGATTCGATTTCTGCATGTCCGTCCGTCCGTAGATGTTAAATTGTAAACAAAGTACATGTCGCATTTATGATCCGATTTGGATGAAATTTGGCACAGCTCACTTGGGAAATTGAAATTGGGAAAAATCGGTTCAAATTTGGATATAGCTTCCATATATAGTTTCGCCCGATTTTAGGTAAATGGTGTACCAAAGTCCCTATATATCTTTCGATTTGCACGAAATTTGATATAGCCTACTGAATTAGCTTTCGAATGATGTGTGCTAAGTTTCGTGGAAATCGGTTCAGATTTGGATATAGATCCCATATATAGTTTCGCCCGATTTTCGGTAAATGGTGCACCAAAGTCCCTGAAAATTATTCGATTTGCACGAAATTTGGTTTAGCGTACTGAATTAAGTTTAGAACGATGTGTGCTAAGTTTCGTGAAAATCGGTTCAGATTTAGATATAGCTCCCATATATAGTTTCGCCCGATTTTATGTAAATGGAGCACCAATGTCCATATATATCTTTCGATTTGCACGAAGTTTAGCATAGCCCACTGAATTAAGTCTAGAATAATATGTGCTAAGTTTCGTGAAGATCGGTTCAGATTTAGATATAGCTCCCATATATATTTTCGTCCGATATAAGGTAATTGGTGCACCAAAGTCCATATATATCTTTCGATTTGCACGAATTTTGGTATAGCGTACTGACTTAACTCTAGAATGATGTGTGCTAAGTTTCGTGAAAATCGGTTCAGATTTACATACACCTCCTATATATATTCGTCTGTTAGGATACAGAGGTAGAATATACCCAAAGTGGTGAAGGGTATCATATAGTCGGCCCAGTCCGACTTTACTACTTTCCTTACTGGTTAGTAAATAGGTTCAATGTTAATATGTTATAACAAGGATGTGATATACAGTAAGAACACAAAATAAAAAATTGCAGCCAATTTGATTGAAAAGTGTGTAAAAAATCCACAAAATACCGAATATTGGGGAGTACCGTTATATGGCAGCTACATGGAAATTTGTGTCAATAATAATGATGACATGTTATCACTAGTTGGAAATTATAAAAGGTTATTAAACACATATATAACCAGTGAGCGGATCAGTATTGTCGGGCGGGGCCGATCATATGATACCCTACACAACTTTCACGAAAATCTAATTTCTGTGGTTCTATATTCTGAGCATGGAAAATATTTCGCGATATTCACACCCTCTTGACCTCAGGTCAAAAAATATTACGAATATTCAGCACAGCCCTTCTAATTACTTGTCCATATTCCCTTCACCGTGGGTTGTGTTGTGATGTTCAGCTTTCAATTGTGGCCTATAGATCGACTCGAAAAAAAACACACAAAAAATAAGTTTTCGGTCCACTTCATCCCAATATTATTATCTGATCATCACCGAAAATTATAGGCGTTGTCCTTGACCCTGACCTGGACCCCTATGGCAAATTTCAAAGAGATCAGCGCTATATTTCTGCCCTCTTGTGTGGTAATGGATTACTAAATAAAATATGAATACGTAAACACCAGTAAATATTTAAGTGTAACTCCCATATCCGAGTACATACGGTAATGTAATTGGTTTCAATTCAAAGGTCAACCACTTCAATTCAAAGGTCAACTCTTGGATAATGTTAAATATATACGCTATAGAATACAAATTTTGTAATTTTTCACACGAAAGTCAGTGTCCATTTGACTCACTAAATATTGACCGTTCTTTATCAAAACCGATATGCTTATTCTTTGGCCCGATCTCCTTCTTCATGCAAAAATTTGCGATGTTTAGACCACAATTGCGGCCTCTGGAGTGACCAGAAAATCAAACAAAAATAAAGTTTTTGGTCCATTTCATTCCCAAACAATAGGGGTTTTCATTGGCAGAACCCATTCTACGTGCAAAATGTGTGGAGATTGGTCCATACCTGTGGCTTGTACCGTGTTTACAAATTATAATGGACAGACGGACGGACACACATGTCTAGAACGATTCAGCTAGTCGAGATATGATGATCGGTATACTTAAATTTGGATCTAGGACAAATATTTCGCGGCGTTACAAACTCTTGGGGCTGCACAAAGCTATAATACCCTGACAACATAGTTGTGTAGGGTATAAAAATATTTTGTTTTATTATTGCCGATTGTCTTCAGTTGGCAATATTTTTGCATATCGACAATATTTGATATGAATATCACGCACACACACATAGAAATTCTATTCACTTCACCTGTTTGGTAATAAACAAAAGGATGCCAATCGGTTTATTTACAAGTGTAATGTTCACCTCTAATCGATCGAGATATGACGATCGGTATACTTAAAGTTGGATCTAGAACAAATATTTCGCGGCGTTACAAACTCTTGGGGCTGAACAAAGCTATAATAACCTGACAACATAGTTGTGTAGGATATAATTTTTTATTTTATTATTGACGATTGTCTTCAGTTGGCAATATTTTTGCATATCGACAATATTTGATATGAATATCACGCACACACACATAAAAATTCTATTCGCTTCACCTGTATTTATTACCAAAAGGATGTCAATCGGTTTATTTACAAATGTAATATTCACCTCTAATCGATTAAGAGGCTACAAATATCGCGAACTATCGGCCCGGCCTAGAATATAGATCCGCAGAAAATTAAAGTTCGATGGTTGTTATGTAGGGTATCATATGGTCGGCCTCGTTCTACTGTACTGCTCCGTTCACTGGTTTGAGATTGCATTTCTTCATTTCCTTTTGCTAACTCAATTCGTGGTGCGTCTTTTTTGTACTTAATTAATTGAGCCGGAATCCAATTATCACCAGATTCGATTTCTCATACTCGTAATACACTTCATCTGAGGGGGTTTATTTTAAAGAGTAAAATTATTGTTGAATAAATAGTCGGTTAGTTTTATTAGTTATATCCCGTATAAAGCGGGATTCTGGACCCTTATAGGGTTTAATCCTTTGTGGCCCAAAGGATAGGTCCCAAAACAGGGACCTATCATGGCCACTTTATGTGCCGTTGTATGTCAAAACATAGACTAGACTTATATTGATAATTTTTTCGCAGAAGTTTGTCATCTTTTAAATCTGCATCGAATTTTATTCTGATTGATATTATATAATCATAAACAAATACTATTGTATTAATGTACGTTTAAATACACGCATTGTATATGTATTAAAATTCAATAGGTATTAATTATCGTATAAACACACGTAACTAATGAATAAGTAAATAAATGTGTTCATTTGAATGTTACTAATCGTTATTAATAACTGTTTAATACTAATATGTGTTTTAATTGCATAATTACATAAAACTATCTAAACACATTACACATAAACTATCCGATTTATTATGTTCACAGCATGAACATGATGATGTCTGATATCTAAAGAATTTCCTTGGAATTACACAATTAAGAAATTCCAAAAAAATCTCAATTAAAATCCTAAAAATTAATTTGTTAATTATATACGAGGGTGGTCAGCTTTTGTTTCGGAGCATATAATTATGTAATGTTTATTTTGAATCCATATATTTACATGTATTTCATATGCTATGGTTGTATACATTAATTTCCACAAAACATTTTTAATTGAAACAATAAATATATTTAAATATCTCATATTACTTTTCCCACAATAAAGTAATGAAGCGTATACGTTATGACAAGTGTTATACGCACCAATGTTCACATTGAATTTATTATAAATTTGATACAAAATCTGCATAGACCATGTCATTTTGTTTTTATTTAATTCAAAATAAATAAAAAATGTAAATGAGTTAAATTTTCCCAAATCGAATTGATTGCTACATTTTAAGTGCATTTTATTTGATTACTCCGGAGCCAATATAACAATTTTGTGCTGATAACACCCACTCATTGTGCAAGGAAAAGAAAAACAAACACCATCCTTGAGATTTTATCCTGCTTTCTTTATCGTGCAGATCTTTGACTATGTTACATAGATTATAACTAACGTTTATGGTTCTTTATTGAATTTGTAAAATGAAGAGGTGTTTTATGTTGGATGTGTTATCCAAATAGTGTTGATTGAAATTACATATAAATACATAAATACTTTTTCAGATACAAATGTTATTTATACTCTCCACCATAAGGAGGAGTACATATTAGATTTGTCATGCCCTTTGCAACACCTCAAAACGTAACTTCCCAAATTTAGGTATCTGGGGAGTTTGGGTCCGATTTTCAATCGAATTGACTGTAATTTGGTATTTTGAATATGAATTAGGTAGCAAATCTTCTTGCCAAAAATGATCAATATTGGTCCACTTTTTACTGTAGCCCCTTTAAAACGGTACCTCTCAAATTTCGGTATTTTGGGAGGAGCATGAACACATTTTTCGACAATATTGAATGTAATTTGTTATTTTATTTATACACATTGAATAGCAAATCTTCTACTTTAAACGGTAGCCTCCACATAACCACATTGCGGTACAGGGTATTATGTATTTGTGCATACGTTTGTAACAGGGAAAAGGAAATGAGATAGGGGAGACTGGGGCACCTTCGGCACTTTTTTTTAGAGCTCTATATCTCAGTACACAACCTCGAAATACCAAAAGAATAACAATTTATTTACGCTAGATAGTGGCCAATATATAGATGATAAGGCAATGTCAAAATGTGGCACAAAAGAATGTTGGGTAGGGAGGGTTGGTATCAATCTGAATATATGTATATTTCCATAGCAACTTCTCTTCTTGAGCTCATCACGAAACTTTATTGAGATTGTAGTTTGTAAAACATTTTGAAATTTTGTAGAAATTTAATGTTTGGAAAATTTGTATACAAATTTAAAGGTCATATTTTTGGACATTTTGAGTTTAGTATTGAAACTGGGATAGACTAGGATAGCCCCCATGCATTCATTGGGTGTCAAATTTCGTACTGAAAATGTTCAATATTGAACCATTTTTTACGATTGCCCCATATGACAGAACGTTCCCAATTTCGATATTTTGGAGGTTATTGGCATGTTTTTCAAACCAATTGGCTGTAACTTTGTAGTTAGAGTTTTCAATGGGTAATACAATTTCCCCCAAATACTACCAATATTGGTCAACTTTTTACGATTGCCCCATATAATGTAACATGCAAGATTTCGATATTTTGATGTTATCATATTATATCTACCTTCGGAGGATATGAAGATAAAAAACTAGAACGACTAGGTTCGAGAATGAAATATATAGGTCATTTAGGTCTATCCCTAATACAATGATACCTACCGATATTCGGCATTTTTAATATTTAGCGTGAACGAAGGTATTGTAATGCAAACATGTCCGCTTCGAAATTGAGCTATATCAGTCTTCAATTAGGCATAGAACCGCATATTATATTATAACACCAACTGTTCAACAATACCCACACTATGTAATCAATATTGATCCCAGAAACCTACAATTTTCATATTGAACCAGCAGCTTCCACCCCACCACCGAAATAAAATCATGTGTACGTTAGTGATGGCCTCATATAACTTTGCCCTCTAAATTGCAGTATTTGGAGATTTTATACACAAGTTCCACCATGCGTCGTCAAAATCGGTCCACATTTTGGGGTTTTGCGATTTTAGGACAAATCAGCATTAAAAATTGCTGACATTTGTATTTTGTATACATTATGATTTACAACAACAATTGTTGGTGTAGGAATACTTTTTGGTATGTTCCCTATATTTACATTTCATGTAACTATCAGTGGAGGGTATTTAAAGTTCGTCCCGGTATAAAACTAGTAGAAGCTATATTGTAAGTCCTGATTTAGATTCTTATAAAAATCCAAAATGCTCTTCTCGTGTAGTAGTAAAAGATCTTCCTAAAGAAGTTCATGTGAAGGTATCCTATACATGACCTATATGTTTTGTTTCTTCAGAAATTGTCTTCTTTAATTTTCATTTTTAATTTTATTTTTTTTTCGGCGAATTCAAGAAAAAAATGTTGTGACATATAATATTACCACCAGCTGGCTTGATACTGTTACCTCATTAATATACCTTGGTCTATACAAGGCAATTCGGTTTCCAAATTTTTTTTATTTGTTGTTTTTTTTTTACATTTAAATATATATAAAATGTCAACAAATACGAAATACACCCCCAAAATACCCCTTGCCCCTCTCTCCTACAAACAAAGACTTGCCGCAAGTAAACTCGCCTAATCTAAATTTGGACTAACTAAAATCGAAGTAGGTCAGGTAAGAAACAACATTAATTTTAGTTGTTTTTTATTGATGCGTTCAATATTACATGTAATAATTAAACGAACTATCGTGTACCAGTTAACGTGTGAACTAAAATGAACCATTTAACTCCTTTTGCGGAGCGAACCGAAAAGATAGAACTGCTCAAGGAAATATATTGCCTAACTCTAGATGAGTGAGTATTCTTTTTATTTTTCATTTCTATAGAATACCTCATCAATTCCAGGGGATGACAGTTTCATCACAATCAACATCGAAAGCAACAGCATCATCCACATCAACATTTTCCATTACAGGCAATGCGACACATACAGCTGTCGTAGCAGCATCTACAACAACATCAACGGTTATTGCAGCCAAGGCTACACATGCATGTTTAGAGATATCTGGTAACTGTGAATCGACGACAACAACAACAACAACAACATATCGTTTGACAATGGCCAAGACAAGCTCAGTGGAACGACAAAAATTAAATCTTGCTACCGCTAATAATGATGAACAGAATCACTATTATGGCCCCCATATAGCTCATCCTCTTCTTATGACAAAACATCACTATCAACAGCTGCAATAACATCCGTAAATATAGAAAAGTATTTCAGTTGGCGGAATTCAAACAGGTTATGAAATTTATCCTCTTCGAAGAAATCAGGTGAGCAGTCCTTTCGTTCGTTCGCATACGCAGTATATGTTATTGTGATAACCTTCAAGATAATTATTACTGAAGCGTTCCAAAAAAATATTTTCTGCGAAGAAACAATATTATATAATCGATACACCATACAAAGGATACAAATAATGTAACGACTTTCAGACTTCAATAAATGAAATTTTGGTGTACTATAAAAAATGGTATGGTTTTTTTATTTCTATAAAAGAAGAGCTCTTGGACCTAATCTTTATAAGTCGATTTGTTGGCCTTCTTTCAAAAAGAGCTCTTGGAGAGCCTTGGAAAAGAGATCTGGGTTTCCGGTAGAAGAAAACCTATTCATGCTCCGTCGCCCTGCGATCGTGAGCAAACATCTTCTATGGATATGTGTGCCTTGGCATTTGTAGTGGATCTGAGTATAAGGACAGAAGGGGAAGAGAACCTCTACCCAACATTCTGAGATAGGAGTGAACTCAAATTTTGAGAGTGAGCTTGAAGACAGGACAAATACACCTTCCTAGGAAACCGAAGGAGCCTAGAGGCTGATAGGATGGTTAAAGAAGTGAGCAAGGACATCGCCAAGCTCAATACAGAAAAGAAACAGTTTCTGGGGTTCATACGCCGGAATGAACCGAAGAAACGAAATTGAACAGCAAGCCACAAGGCTAAAC
Organism: Musca vetustissima; assembly: GCF_032173495.1. Classification (NCBI taxonomy): domain Eukaryota; kingdom Metazoa; phylum Arthropoda; class Insecta; order Diptera; family Muscidae; genus Musca; species Musca vetustissima. The sequence continues at coordinate 79,007 of NW_026888014.1, read as the reverse complement.
CTGACGGTCCATCTATTTCATCGCAAGTGGCGAAGATTAATAGGTTTTCGGAATAACAGAGGAACGCCAAACCCGCAAGAGAGAAAAAAGGGTTCCAGCCGGCTGATAAGAGAGATCAAAATCAAAGGAGACTGTCAAAATTCATGATTCAGTGACCACGTTGACGAGTAAGACGAGCGCTGCATCGAAATCTTCCGTGAAATCCGGTTACACCAAAAAGACAAGCCAGAAGTCACGAAGGAGGAAGACATCGTCAGCGAATGGTCAGGACAATTGATAGAGTTCATCCTGGTAAACCTCCATAGAAGTGAAACTGCAACTCTGTCTCTGATGAAAAGTATAATTAAAGGTAATACACATCGGGAACCTTGAACTTTTAAAAACAAGGTCTCTGGATTAAACCACATAAATTAGAAAATGTTTTATGCAAACACAGGTTCCAGTCCAAGAAACAGCATAAATATCACAAAACTTATATTTTCTCTTCTTCCCAGAGATGTCAACCTCGGACGAAGCAAGGAAATAAAAACGTTTATCTAGCATTGGTCTACGAATCGCCGACCACCACCATCGGCGGATCTACAGCGTCTGATGAGAAAGTCATAGGAAACCGGTTAGAAAGGACTAATTAGTAGTGTTGCTAACTCACACCACATTGCGTGGGGTAGTCCTAATACTAACAAAATAACCCATAACTACGCGACAACAAAATCCAATCGGCCAATAAACCTATCTTCTTTCTTACTCAAAACTATGGAACGGAAATCGATACCATGACAAAGAGCAACCTTCACAACGATACGCTAAAGTACAAATAAAATGCGTAAGTAAAGGTAAGATATGTGGAAACAGCTCTGCATGAGGTGGTACAAAAAAATAATAAAAGTCGTTACCGAAAGTCCAGAGAATATGCTGCCTAGTTATGCCAACGAGAGCTTTGGAGGCTATTTTGTATATACATCCAATTGACATCCAAATAAACATAAATATATGTACGAGTCTCTCGACACCGGAGACAATAGACCGAACCAAAATATAGTTCTATCGAAATCTCAATCAGTTGAACCGAATATGTGAAATAAAATAGTCACAACATGAGAAACCCTGACATGGACTCATGGGATAGTGGAACATTCGGAGGTTCAAGTGTCTGAACTGGTTTAGTGCAAACTCTGGTCAGGATATATTAAATATGACGGATAGTAAACAAGCTATAAAAACAATATAGGATGCGAGAAAAGCAACTAGTGTAGAGCGTGGGGAGAAGAAAACTTAGATCATTTCCTGTGCCACAGTCCAGTCTTTTCAAGCTTCCGAACCAGCCCATTGAAAATCATGAACATTTAAAATCGAAATCCCTCAAACTTTTAGTTTTTGTGTCCAATCCTGTATATGTATTTTTCGTGCAACATAACCTATAAATAAAGCAACAGACCATTATGTTACCTCCTCCATGTTTTGCCCTTGCAATATGATTTAACGGTTTGGTCTACAAATACGCCTTATGTCATCTAAATCTGTTAAATTTGACATAGATTCGTCAGAATAGAGCATGGTCTTTGATTTTGGGACACTCCTGTTGAGATGGATGTTGGCGAATTCATGTCTGGATGTTTTTTTTTTTTTTTAAGAAATAAAAGTTTTTTGGTCGTCGACTGCGGATAATTATTTCTCCAAATTTTCATTGCAGGCAATTAAGAATTTTACTAGAGGTTGCTGTGGAATCAATTTAGATTGTCCTTTTAATTAATATATCTTCATATAGGAGATTTGAGAAAACGTCTGCAACACTTGTTAAATTTTTGATCTATTAATTGAATATTGTGTACCCAATTGAGGCTTGCACAAGCTCAAAAATTAATCGAAAAAAACCAAACTAAAGAAGATTTTTTGCAGCCGGAAAAATAGCCTAAGAACGGTATTGTTAAATTCGTCAGAGTTGCATATGTTTTGAACTAGCAAACGTCGAGTTAACCATTTTATCACTACATTTTACAGCAAAATACCAAAAACATTGAAAAATACCAAGTTGACATATTACTGCATCACTCAAAAATTACTGCATCGATTTTGACTAAACTTTATGTACATGATCTATGGGTCTTGAGGAGTGTTGTTTGTCACTGTAACTCAAGAACTATTGCACCGAAAGATAACGTGATTTCAATTTCTTTCTTCATATTTATGTATAAAATTATATTTTTTAAAAATATTTTTAGAAATATATTTTTTTTCTTTATTTTGTAAATACCTTGTTAACCTCGAAGTGAGGCTCCAGCGAAATTCTCATGCAGTTTATATCGTTGGTCAGCTAAGTACTTCGCTTTGTTACAAGAGACATTTGGGTATGAAAGGTTTTTTGTATAGAAGCAATAGCTTCTGGGGAGAATATCCCAACAAAAAACTAAGGGAACTGATGAGGATCTGTGACGTGATCCGAAACTATAGTCTTCCCTGCCTTACCCCTCGGCAAACAATGCCATACATTCCCCACTAATAAATAGTTTTTTTTTTATAAAAACAACAAACTGGGATTCAGCCTGACTATTTTGATAAAAAAAAAACAAAATACAAATGATATCCCAAATAAACCGCCAACACTACTAATATATTTTTTTGAAAAAAAAAATGTTTAGACATTATGGCACACTGTCTTCTCCCCGGGATTATCTGTATCACATTCGCATGAGTCCGATCGATTTTCGGAGCTGTTTCAATTTTTCTATGAATACACCAAAAATTACTATAGTCTTTGGAACTGAAAGGGTCTTTTAGCAATTCGAAATGAAGTGCATCTTCAGGGGCATGCAGATCCGTCTACAGAGTGGTGCTTCATCAATTGCCCTTCTTAGTGGCGCTTTAAACTGGAATTCTTATTTATTTAGAAACTTTAACTGATACACAAATCCCATCTACTTAAATTCTTAAAGTCTGCAACGTCTGACCTCTGCGCTCTTTACTTCAGTTTGGTTAAAATGACTTTTTTTTTTTTGATAAAGGCCTACACTGACTGATCACGAGCCCGGCTTGTTTCTCTCTTTTATACAATCGGTCGCAAATTTCAGGATGCTTCCAGTCGACTTCGCGACGTCGAACATCGTCAAGGTTTCCACGTTACGGGGACTCTTCACAGTTTTAAGAGTTTCGGGAATTTGGTAGGGGAGACTGGGGCACCTTCGGCACTTTTTGTTTAGAGCTCTATATCTCAGTACTTATTCAACATATATAAAAACATTATGGCTGATTATTGTCCTCTGATACTTAATTATAAAAACTAGTACCAAAAGGATATAAAAAATTAGTATTAGTTAAACATTTTTACAGTTTTGTAAAAAAGTCAAATTCGCCGAATGTGCCCCAACCCGGGGTAGCTTTGGCGTTTGATGAGCCACATTCGGCATCAGTCTGGTTGAAATTCAGATCCTCTAATGGCTCCATTTGGTTTTAATACGCGATACAATGTTTGAATTTTAGGGCTATATTTTATAGCGGCGGACGTTGAAATTTCAAGGTCGCACACACCATCAGAAATAGGTTTTTTCTATCGCATTTTCGTCAATACAAGCATGTTTAGTCTTATATATGTAATTTCAAACCATATTAAAGTATTATTTTTAAAGACAAACACAAAAACATTTTAAGGAAATAATATTGCACTAACTGTATATGGCCGAATGTGCCCCACTTTAAAATGCCGAATCTACCCCGAATATACTTTTTATAGTTTTTTTCATTTTTTTTTCTATCTGTCTTGTAAAAATATTATATTTTTAAATATTTCTATAATAATACACATCGTATTTAACGACTTTTTAATAATATTGTCTTAAAATTTGAAAATGTTTATACACGAATACTTACGAAATGGAATGGAAATATTACAAAAACATCTGTAAAAATACAAAAACCCATACATCTAAATAAGTTTATTAGCTAGAAATTTCAAACTTTGTGACAGTTATTTATTTCGATCTATGTAACCTATGTATCGAAACTAGTGATGTACGATGAGAGCTTCATATCGAAAACGCGATTGCCGAAGGTGCCCCGATGCCGAAGGTGCCCCAGTCTCCCCTACTAGGAATTTTTCAATATTTTACTGACTGGTATTTATGAATGGTCTTATTTGAGATGGTAATATACCCTACACGCATGCATTATAACATGTTCAAAAGGTTAAAAAAATAACGATCCTAAATAATTTACAATGACATTGGGTCCACACATTCCCGACTTCTCAAATATATTTTGAATGTGCACCACATGATGGAGGGTTTAAAATAACATTTAACCTCTTTTTTTCCTCATTTTATATAATTTTACGCCAAGCTAATGAAATGTGTATAAAGTGCTGACTCAAATACATCACTTCTAGGAAACAATGATAACCTTCTTCAGAATGTCAACAATACTTGCGATTATACATGAACTATAAAACTCAATAATATATCCGCCATATTATGAGAGCAAGTATATAACGGTTTTCTCTACATTGAAGGTATTTACACACTTGCTTAGAATTTACTTGTTCAAAAGTGTGGGTGTAATAAGTCAACGAATCATTGCACTTCATTTGCAATTCAATTTGTAAAGATACTGAATATTAAATATTGAGAATAAATAGTTGCCGTGACAGTTATACAAAATACCTGGGAATATGATTATATTTGCAAGTATGTGCTGCTTTTATTTATATGGCACTGGTACATTTCTTTCAATACAATACTTCCAGTTTTTGAAAGTTGTGTAGCAAATCACAAGAAGTATTACAATTTGTAATCGAAAAGATTTAGATCTATATATTATAATTAGTCAACGAATCATTGCACTTCAATTGCAATTCAATTTGTAAAGATGTGCTGCTTTTATTTATATGGCACTGGTACATTTCTTTCAATACAATACTTCCAGTTTTTGAATGTTATGTAGCAAATCACAAAAAGTATAACAATTTATAATCGGGAAGATTTAGATCTATATATTATACCCTCCACCACAACACCTCGAAATATTCACCTAAGACCCCACAAGGTGTATATTCTTGATCAGACTAAATTCTATATCGATTTAACAACGTCTGTTGAAATCAGTATAGGTCTCGCAATATTAAAAATTGACATTTATAAAGTTCCATATACGACCACTATAAAATTGGGATAGCTCCAGCGGTGGCTAGGGTCGTCTCAAGAATTTATTTTCGTTGTGGGACCGTTCGGAGAGATCTTTTCCAGATGCATTTTAATTATGGCCACAGAAGATTGGTGGCAGCTTGGCATAGCAGCAACCCAACGATAAGTAGGATAGCGTAGTGTTGCTAGATAGGCAGCCTATTCTACCATAATATAATAACGGCATGATTATGATAGTAAAAATATACGTGACTAGATTATTGTGATTTAACAAATATGCTTTCTTGCATTTTTTTTATTCTACTCTAATGGATCCATTAAACAAAAGCACATTTTCACACTTCCGATTAACATTTACCGGCAAACGTAACACCAACAACTCATCCCAATTAAAGGTAACAAAAATGTTGCTGATCGTCTTAACGGTGTTTGTTTGTTTGTCTCAATTTGCCAAGGATGTATGTGTGTGTGCGCGTGTGTAATAATAATAATAAATTGCAAGTTCAGATTAAAAACTTGTTAGAATTTAATAAAAATTCCCACGTGAATATGACCAGAGCTCGTTTGACGTATTGCAATTTAAAAATCTAATAATGTCACGTACAAATGCAGGATCTTAGGTACAAATGTATGACAAGATATTAAAAATAAGTAAGCATTTTAAATAAACTGAAGACGACATTACAGAACATACGACAACGTAATAAGCTCAATTTTATATTTATTTATCAGTAAATATCATATGGGCCGTTGTCTATGCAGTGATTAAACAGTTTTTGCAAAGCTTTTTATGCAATCTACCAACTGGCGTCTTTTCACAAAACTTGGAATCGGTCGAGACCATAATTTGGCGGCCATGTCAAACATGGGCGTACACTATAAATTATCTGCCTAAAGATTTTTTCCTACTTACATATAATATGATTGAAAAATTCGGTAATATCTTTCAACATACGGAAAGTGAGCCATTGAAATATTTCCCTATATAAGTTGTTTCGCCATCAACAACTCATGTTCGCGTAGCAAACTGGGATGTTCGTTTAATAAAGATAATGAATGTCTTGTTTTGAGTCTCTTGTTTAAAGGAGAGAATATTTAGTTAAACAGGGATCAATTTTTGTCTACAGTCCACTTAAGATAAGATTTTTTTCTAGTTAAATGTTTGTATTCTAAAAATAAGAAATGAGTTTCCCATTTCCACATGTGATATGTTTGTATGATATTACGGGGAGTGATCTACACTACAGACTGATAAGCATGTGTAGCGCGTTTGCATACCACTCTTATATGGATGATATGTAGAAAAACAATGACGTATATTGGACATTTTTGTCAAAGATACATAAGAACATTTTGTGACAATGAAAAATATTACCGTGGTATATAGCCGCATATTCCAAAGGAAGTGTATGTCATTTGGCATTTCAAGTTCCAGGAGGTTGAATACTTTAAACAAATTTAAATATTTAAATACCCGGGCCAAACATTGAAGACCCACTACGCGAAATGATCTCATATGGAACTATGCTACATCGAATGAGTTTGGGAGGTATTGTTTATACAGGGTGAGATAAAAAAGTAAAACGCCAAAATTTTTACAATTTTTTTTTAATTTTATCGTATGAAAGAAAAATATGTCGGAAATAGCATCACATTTTAGAATAAGTTTAGATTAGTTCGAATTGGTCACGTTTGGCACGAATTAAGGCCTTCAAACGGCCAATGAAACCGTCACACGCTGCCCGAATGTTGCTCTGTGGTATTTTGACCCATTCCCATTCTCCATAATATTATCAGGATAATATTCGGCATTTATTCTGATGCCACTGTCGATTAATACGAGCGCAGAGTGACCATCGGCTGTTATGGCGGCCCGGAACATCACCGTGGCCGGCGCTTGAGTCCTGGTGGCCAACCGAAGGTGCACATTTTCAGCTGACCTCTTTGGCAAGTAAACACGATCATTTTGTTTGTTTACAGACTGCTGAATACCGAATGTTTTCTCATCGGAGAAAACCAAATTCGACAGTTCACCACTTTCAGCCAAGCGAAGCAACTCTTTAGCCCTTTGGAATCTATTTTCTTTACGTTGCAGTGTAAGTTCTTGCATTTTTTGGAAATATAATGGCTTTATCCCGAGCTCATTTTTCAATATGCGACGCGCGTTTCGATCAAGTCGTTTCTTTATTTTTTGAACCATTTAAGCTGATGTTGTGTTTTCTTCCGTCAACTTCCTTGACGTCGGGCTACACTACCAGCATCACATTAAAATGCTGGAGTGCTCTAACAATAGCCACTTGTGGTTTTTCAGCCAAATATAAAGAAATCACACTATCACGCTTGGAAATCTTACCAAAATGCTTTTGTACGCTTGTAAACAATATAATGAGCTGTCACTGGAATAATTTTAGCAGCTGTCGGGCGAGTGGTTAAATTTTCGAATTTAGAATACTTCGCCTTATTTAGAAACTAAAACTGATACACATATTCCATCTACTTAAATTCGTGAAATCTGCAACGTCTGGCTCTGTTCTGCTACTGCTCCGGTACGGCTGTTGGTTCACAAATAGCTAAAGCCAGCACAAATTGATGGTTGTGGCGATCCGGATTGGGCTTCGGTATCTGTTGCTTTTGATATAAGGTTCTTTATTTCGGTTTGTTTAAAATCCCTAATGGCCCACGTCGGCTCTTTATTTCGGTTTGGTTAAAATAACTTTTCTTTCAATAAATGCCCACGACGGCTCTTTATTTTGGTTTGTTTAAAAATCACATTTTTGAATAATGGCCCACGACGGTTCTTCATTTCGGTTAGGTTAAAATCACTTTTCTCTGAATAAAGGACTACGACGGCTCTTGATTTCGGTTGGGTTAATCACGGATAATTTTAAATCAATTTCTTCACTATTGTACACTAACCCTTACTTCGTTCCCCGCTGTTGATTTCTTTCGGAAACGTCTTGCCAGATTGACCTCTTTGCACTGACTGATCCGGATTGGTCGCTCTACACGGACTGATTACAAGCATGGTTTGTCTCTCCCTTTCAGGGTTACCGTTGTGCGACTAAAGTCGCAATTTGCAACCTTTTTGATGCTCTGTAACTCTGTTTGTAACTTTTTTAGCTTTGTGCGACTTTTCTTTCCTGTTTTTCTTAAGTTATATTTTCCTTTTTATTTGTAAATTCAAACTTATTTTGATTCGTCTACTTCGTTTTTGAGGTCCAAGGGTATCTGACATATTCTAGGAACAGTTTTATTGACGATTTTACTTTTCTATGCGACCTTTTTTCAAGGGAACGACTTTTTGTGCAACTTTTTTAAAATTCCCAACGGTAACACTGCTCCCTTTTATATACTCAGTTTCAAATTTCAGGATGCTTTCAGTCGACTTCCCGACTAGCCTCTGCTAACAGGAATTTGTTTGCGAACATAGTGTCAATGTTCATCTTTTAGTTTTGTTTTTTGGTGTGTATAAAAAAAAAATACGAAAGATTTTTCAGTCGAAACACTCGCTGAAAACTCCGAACATTTGGGTACCGGAAAACAAACTTAATATACCCTTAATACTAACGGTCGAGGCATTATTTGGGCCTATACAAAAAAATTAACATACGACCGGAACATGGGCATGCATTAGAATTTTTCTGCGATGAGGTGTTTTTTTAATCCCCGAAGTTTTGGGAAATTTATAAGTAGACTATCTAAAAATATTGAGCTATATTGAACATTATCTGTTAATTATATAAAAATATTAAATTGAATTGAACTTTATAATCATCCAAACAACTTGTCTTTACCTTGGCATTCCGATTAGTTGCTATACTATTTTAGAAATTTTATAAAAGTAGTCATTGTCAAATGCTACATCAATACCGCCCTACCCCATTTCATATTTGTTTCCCTCAGACATTTTCTTCAAATAATTACAAGTATTCGGTAATATTTAATATTTAATTTCAATCATAACAAGAACTTGAAGTTGCAGAATTCCAAATATATTCAATTAGATTTGAAGTGCTACAGAAATTTGTCAATTAAAAAGGAGTAGAAATGAATTCTTGTATTTGATAATTCTAAGTTTTATTTGATACCAACATAATCAAGGGAAAGTAAAGCAAACTCCAAACATTCACTTACATACGTATATGCATCTATTTACTTGCATACAACAAACTTAAATAGATATAATTTGAGATCTTGGAGAAATTCTTGGAAAACAGTTCATGTAAGGAAAGTAAATAGAAAACAGAAAATTAAATAATTTGTCTCCTTCTTACAGGCAGGCTATGATAACGGTATGTGATTACGCTTGAATTCTAAGTCAATTTAGCAATGCCCGTCTGTTGAAATATGACTTATTTTTATGACTATTTTTCCGCTAGTAGGAATAACGGAACTTTTGCCTACAAACGACTAAAATAATAGTTCCGTTCAATAACCTAAATAAATCTACTAATTTTACAAGTTTTGCGACTTTTTACTCGAAAACCATTCCTGAACCCACAAAACTGGTAAAACACAAAACAAAATGGCGTCCTCTTTGTAAAGTTTTTACTCGAAAAGTTTAAAATCCTTTAGAGAAGGACAGAAAGTGTGGCAGCTATTACCAATACCGTCTACCGGTCCAACCCAGGTAGGAATATGGAATGAAAACAAAATTTTTCATTGTTTGATTTCACATTGACATGCCGTGCATATGTTTTACACGGCGGGGTTGATTGTCCCATGTTAAACCAGTGAGCTGAGTAGTATAGTCTGACGGGGCCAATTATATGATACCCTACACAACTACCACTGGACTTCAATTTTCTGCGAACCACTGTAACAAATTCTGTGAGATATCCACCTCTTGGTGTGATTATCATACTACTAAATAATATCAGAACATAAAAATCTGTAAAAATGTTAGTATAACACCCATATCCGAGTATATTAAAAAATTAAATTAAACATTTTTCACCATGATTCCTTTTTTGAGAATATGCATAGAATCACTTTCTAGTCGATTTGTGCATGTCCGTCTGTCCGTCCGTCTGTCCATGTTAAATTATAAACAAAGTGTAGGTCCTAGTCCCATTATGCAAAAACGATTAATTGATATAAGTCGGTTCATACATATTTATTTACAGAAGGACCAGGAGTTTTATATGCGATTTTTTGTATTATTACCTTCAAATTACTGATCATTTTCACTTCCATTATACCCGCCAGTCCCTTCTGTTTAATTGTCCGTAATTTCATGTTAATATCAAGAGATTTTTTTTATTTACCAAATAAATTACTAGTATGTATATCATATTGACAAAATCTGCTCGTGAGAAATTAACATTCCAATTTGACACTTTAATAAAATACTCTGGACAATTGGAAATTTCACGTCTAATTATTCACAGGCATAATTAAGTTTGTACGAATATTCAGGCAGACCTTCAGCGAACATAATTTAATAAAATACTTGAGGAAATCTTACCAATACTCAGTGTTCGCCAAAAATTCAAAGTAAAATAAAATCGAACTGTAATAACAGAAAGTTGCAGGAAAAATGTCACAACTTCTTTTGGATTTACTTAAGGAAAAACAAATAGAGAATAACAAAATGCTAAGTACATTTTATAAAATCTCGTTTATGACTGGAGTTAATATCAAGTATAAAACTGAATTTAAAGATCCAATTAAACTGTAAGAACAATAGTGTGACTTTAATGACAATATTGTTGTTGTTATTAAATAATCGTCTTGTCTCTAATAGGATAAATTTATTTCTCATATCTGTTTCTTTGATTGGCCTGTGTGCTCAATACTGTTTGGTGTGGAATAAACGTAACGAGCCATTTGTGGAATCGGCTGATGTAAGTAATTTTGAATATTTCGGTTTGTTGGAATCGGTTTCGATTTAGATATAGCTCCCATCAGGGACGTTTTTTTCACAGTAAATATATGATTCCAAGAGCCATTTTTTCATTTTGTACTACCGCCACCCCGTCAGACTTTTGAACTTTCCTTACTGGTTGATATTGAAAATGTGATATATTGGTCCACGATTTGGTATATCCCTCATATAGTGTCACTTATTTGATAGCAAATCTCTTGATAAAAATGGTCGATGTCGTTTCAGTTTTTATGATAGCTCCCATATAACTGTACTACCTATTATTCGGTATTTTGAGGAATTCGGGCCTACTTTGGTCTGAAATTTTAATAAAATGCAGAGATAGTCCGTGTAAAGGTTTATCAATTAACGTATATTGGAGATTTTTATCAACGGTGTAAGCATGTTTTGCCTTTCAAAAGTATTACACTCAATGTTAGAGTTAATTGCATGGGGGCAATTTTCTATACTTACAGGCTATCTGTACCGCTAATCAAGCATGGATTTCAATTTTCAAACTGATCTATTTGGTATTTGTACAACACAAATTCTATGAGTTGCTACATACAGCCATAAATGGGTCAATTCTCTATGATTTGGGCATATTTGATTTGGGTAAGTGAAATATTGAAGTGATTGGCTTTTTTCGAGCACATTGTTTAGTCCTTTCCTTCATATACATATGTATATTTTTTCAGCCATTGATTGCAAACAATATTTGTTAAAAGAAATCAAGAAAATTCTTGACAGTTCATGGCTGCACATCAAGTATCAGGTGAACTTCTTTACGTTCTCGTGCACCATGGCTTGTGGTTTTTACATGTTCTCATGCATAGCTGCCAATTATTATTACACCCACGTACAACCGCAAAATTTTACACTGCAGCTGCGTAAGTTATAATTAAAATTTGTCAACTAATTATTAATGTTCGCTAAATGTTATGAATAATTTCGATTTTGCATTGCAGCAATGCCGGCGCTATTTCCAATGTGGCATGATTACGGGATGACCTGGCCATATTATCCGATTCAGTATTTTATTGCAGGAATTGAAAATTATATTTGCGGAATGTGTAAGTATTTAATTTCTTTCAAATAATGCGATACGATATGTTATATCGCAATAATGATAATGGATTATTTAACTCGATTTATTATATGAGCTTAAATGCACTAATATTTTTTGAATTGCTCTACACCTAAGGTGCGGTATGTTTTGATGGCATATTCATTGTAATCGTGGTCCATTGTGCGGCTTTATTCGAAATATTGCACATGCTATTGGAACATGCAACAGATGAACAAATTCCCTCCAACCAAAGAGTTGAATACATTTTATGCTGTGCAAGATTACATGTACGAATTTACAAGTGAGTTCTACATGAAGTTTTTGCAATTACATTAAATTGATTTCAATATTTATAACGAGTGGTTTTAACTTAGGCTGAAATGAGATCAATCGCTGCCAGGGTCAACCACAAAGCTTAAGTAAAAATACGAGTGATTACAATTTCAAACTTTACGAGGGCAGTTCGGAAAGTTCTTAGCCTAGCACAAAAAGAGCGGTATAAACAGAAAAAATGTTAATCTCTGTTATGAACACATGTCAAATTTTGTTTCGATCAGAAATCTTCTTCATATTGAAACAGGTTTTTAAAAAAGACGTATCCACATTTTTTTACAATGGAAAAAATTGAAATGTGTGCTTTAATTGTAAAAAAATGCGGATGCTTTTTTTTTTTTTGAACACCTGTTTCTTTATCAAGGAGGTGCCAGATCAAAACAAAATTTAACATGTGTTCATAAGAGAGATGGAAGTTTCCAAAACAATAAACTTGTTCGGTTTATACCGCGTTTTATGTGCTGGGCTAAGAACTTTCCGAACTGCCCTCGTATTATTATACTCTGGTGTTTAGTCGGATCGTTAATAGCCGGGTGGTTACAATCAGCTCGGGGATACTGGAATAAGTGATGTCGGCGCAATACTAATCGGCTGGTTGGTCTTCGGGTTTATTGTGGTCGGCTTGGAGATACTCGGCTGGCTTGCTGTTGCTAGTCGGCTCGAAGATACTCGGCTAGCTGATGTCGGCTGGTTACAGTCGACTGGTTGGTAATCGCTGGCTACAGGCTGCTCGAGGCTACTGGGCTAGCCGACTCGTTGGTGATCGGCTGGTTCGGGTTCGGTTAGTAGTTAGTGATTATTAGTGTGGAGCTGGCAAAGAGCTTGGCCGAAACGTTGTTAACATTTACCAGTATACGAGACTGCGGACGTAGTTCATTAACGTTCGAGATCGACCCCCTCGGCATGGAAAAGTGGAAAATGTATCCGTATGGTACTACGAAGTGAATGAGAATTGTTGTGTTTGTCGATAAATGCATTGAAGTTGAAGAAAACGGATAATGATGCCGGCTTAGGTTTACTGTGAGACGTTACCTACTATTAGTACTAATTATTGAGGTGGGTTGACATTAACATGGATAATACAAATACGAAGTAAAAAGGTCGTGATGTTCCGTCGGGCCTATCTTTTTTACCCCGTTTGGAACTTTATTTTTAGTACGAAGATTTGAAACCCAATTAGAGACAATTATGTTAAAGAAAATAGGTCCAAAATTCCCAGGATAGCGGGTAATGGGCGTCATCCCGTTATATGAGGGCAAACCTAAAAAGTGGACTAATATTGATAATTTATGATAGAAAAGTGTGAAAACGGGCTGGTAGTTTTAATGTATACTCCACCGTATAGGGGCGGGGTATAAAAATGTTGTTTGAAAATTCCTCTTATTGAAAATTTTGTTCTAAAATTAACCAGGCAAGATCCAGACACTTTAACAATATTTATTTAACAATTAATTATATTCCAACATTTTCGGTATTTTGAAGTTTTCTCTATAACAAAGCAATGCCGATACCTTATATATTTCTCTTCCCAGTTATTATGCAAAGATCAATGGCATGTATAAAAATCCCAGTTTGGCTCAATGTCTCCTGAGTATGCTGGTCTTGTGTGTGGTCATGTTTATGGCCAACATTGGCTTGGAGGAGGACATTACATTGTTTATAAAAATGTTATGTTTTCTGTGTGCTGCAGGTCTTCAAATAGCCATCTATTGCTATAATGGACAAAAAATTATAACTCAGGTATGATGTACAAGTTTTTAATAAATAACATATCACTTCCATTACGCCTCATTTTAATTTAGAGCGAAAATACTCCAAGTGCTTGGTACAACTGTTGCTGGAACAATGAATCGAAACAATTTAAATATATTATTGATATGATGATCATGCGTACCAATCGGACTCTATATTTACAAGTTTCAGGATTTACAACGATGTCTCATATGACACTTTTATCGGTGGGTTTTAAAATTTGATGTCAATTTATTTTCGAATAAATTTTATTGTTGCTGTTGCAGATTGTACAGACCAGTGGATCGTATTTCCTGTTGCTAAAAAATCTAAACAGCATGGAGTAAATTTTTATTAATATAAATTATGGACCATTGTCGCAGGTTCAGTAGGTGTAGAAGTTTTACACACAAAAATATAGCAATGTTATTTTTTTCTGCACAAATAAACGTTTTTTTTTGCACACTAATATTTATTTTGTGTACTTTAATTTAGATTGAATACCGGAGCTATTATTGCATTATTTATTTTTAGTCGGATATTTAGATAATAAAACCTTATATTCAGCCCAATCGCCAAAATGTGGGAAAAATTCTATTCCCACGGAAAGCATTTCTCTCGAGAGAAAAATCCACCAATCGTGGATTTTATATGGCATATATAGGCATCTCTTTTTAATCAACTGTGGGTCTTTTTCATACCTTGTGTACCCTTATTTGTTTGTGCAAATTTATTTGAGTTTGTGTTTTACGAAATAATTAAAAAGAAATAAAGAATTGAAACCACAAAAACGAATAATATTATATTTAGAGGATGTTGCTACTTCCATAGTACAACAAAGAATTTCTACAAAATTGTCAAGAAGACAATTCCGAGATAGCTTTCCAATCCTCTTAAATTGCCACAATCATTGTAAGTGCATAAAAGTTAAAAATAATTGAAACATGTGAACATCCCAACAGATTCAAAAAATACTGCCGGGTAAGCAAACCAGCATTCCAATACTTGTTGGAGGTTTTGGCGCAACATACTCCTACAAGGAAAAACAAGTCTGGAATTCCAACGATTACCAAGTTGAGTACCGCGTTACGTTTTTTTGCTGAAGGTGGATATCAAACTGGCGTTGAAAAGGATTCTAATGTTGGTGTGGATTCTAAAAGGTTTTTTTTTGGACATCCAATTCACTTTTAATTATTTCTATTTGGCTGACTTCATTAAGATGCTCATTTGATGCTGTTTCTTCACAGACAGTACTTAAATATTCGCTGCGTCTCTTCATAATCGTCAAGACCAACAGAGTTTATTGCAACACCCTCTACAGACGATTTCATTTCATTAAGATTATAGATGGCTTCTTCGGTGCTTGATAATTTTTGCTCCTCCTGGTTCTGTTTTGTATTTTACATTCTGTGCAGCTTTTTGCCTTACATATTTTTTTGTTCAGCCCTAACATATTTTAAGTAATTTTGAATGGATTATTTTATGCAAATGAATGTGAAAAATTTAGTAATAAACATCGAATTGAGCACATTTTCCGTTTTTTTTTCCAACACCGAGTAAGAGACATTTTGCTCCCTTTATAGAATCCACGTGCAATGTCAGGATGTATTTCCATCACTGACACTAAATGCTGCATTTGGGTTTTATTTGTCTTCGACCTACAAAGAATTAATTTATTTATATTTGAAAAATCATACTTACATTTTTTATCTCTCTTCGATTTTGTTTGTGAAATATTTTGAGAGGAAAAACACAAATCGAACTTTCTTATGATGCCTACTTTTTTCTCCTTTCTCCCTTTAACAGATATTTTACACTGTTGCATAAAAATATATTTTATGATTGCGGAAATGGGAGAAGAAAGAAATTCCATACGGAATTTTTTTGACGATTGGGCTGATTGAAAAATTAATAAATTTATTGAACCTTTCGGTTTAATTTTTTGAATATCTGCTTCAAAAATTTAGTATAATTAAACTAGGAGAACACTGGAAAAATAATGATAAAGGGCCCCATACGCTATAAATCATGCCGTAATGCCGATGAACCCCTTTGTGTATATGTGAGATTGACTAGTGTATGGCAAACTCTTCAATCACTATTTCAAAAAATCGATGTTTGTGTATTTTGAGCAGCGTTCGAAAATAAACATTATGGTACCGTTCTATAGTGTTCTGTACCGTACCAAGGTGGATAGGTACACTAAAATAACGTACTGTACCGGTACACAAACACTAAAAATATTTTTAGCGTTACTGTTCCGGAGCACAACGAAAATCTTAGCGTACCTGCTGCGGTACATTAAAAAATCGTAGTGTACCGACAGCGGTACACTAAAAATCGTAGTGTACCGACTGCGGTACATTAAAAATCGTTGTGTTCCTCTGGACGGAACACTAAAAATGTTAGTGTTCCGCTTATCGGAACACTAAAAATCTTAGTGTTCCACTTGCCGGAACACTAAAAATCGTAGTGTTCCGGCAGTGGTACACCAAAATCGTAGTGTTCCACTGGTCGGAACAATACAAATCGTAAGTTTACTTGCAATTAAAAAAGTGAAAATGTCCATTTGAAATAGGTATTTTGGCCTGTTTTTGTGACAAAGTTATACAGCTTAGGATAAAATTTTCATTAATTTACACAACGAACATATTTTCCAAAATATTGGGAGATCTCCTTGTAAAATTCTAGTACGAAACAATTATACCTGCATCCATCTATGATTTATACTTTTAGGAAATTTTAGCAAAAATATTCAAAATTTGGTGATTGTCACACAATCAACATAATTATTACCTGCTTATTCATTAAAAGAAGTGTACAAATTACGCGGGTATGAAAAAAATATTTTTATGATTTTGGGATAAATGTTACAAAACCACATATTCTTTATGATTTTAGCACAGGTAGTCTTATGCAATACATTTTTCGGATCAGCGCAATCGATTATCAGCGAAAATGTAATCCAATGGAATTTTCAGTTGCGAGTTGGCATCAGATTGAATTTTCACTCGACGACCTTTTTAGTTATAAAATATTTATTATTTAAAACTGTAGATGCTAATAAAATATTACTAATTTTTAATAAAATATAAACAAATACAAATTTAACAAGTTTTCTATTTATTAAATCTATTGAAAAAAATATATAAATTTTATTCATACAAAAAATAAAATATAATTAATACATCTTTTTGTGTTCCGACAAATGGAACACTACGATTTTAAGTGTTCCGCCAAGTGGAACACTACGATTTTTAGTGTTCCGCCAAATGGAACACTACGATTTTTAGTGTTCCGGCCAGTGGAACACTACGATTTTTAGTGTTCCGGCAAGTGGAACACTACGATTTTTAGTGTTCCGACCGCGGTACGCTACGGTTTTTTAGTGTTCCGACAGCGGTACACTACGATTTTTAGTGCTCCGACCGCGGTACACTACGAATTTCGTTGTGCTCCGGAACAGTAACACTAAAATATTTTTTAATGTTTGTGTACCGGAACACTAACGCTAAAAATTTTTTAGTGTTTGTGTTCCTGGTACGGTACACTACGATAGTGTACCGTTTTTTTGCGAACACTGATTTTGAGTCGTAAATTCAGTTGTTTTTTTATTCCGTCACAATTTTATTATTTTTGTACACAAAATTATTTACTGACAACTTTCAAAATGAATATTATTCACCAGATTGATAGGGTTTCATTTTCAAAATCAAAACAATTTTGATTTTCTTCAAAATTTTCACATATACATAAATAAACTTTCAAAAATTAACACATACTATGATAAATGCTGTACGGCATGATGTATAGTGTATGTGGCCCTTAACAATGAGAGTAATGTAGAGTTTTCGGTAAGTAATTCATTCTTTTTACATGTTAATCAAATGAATTAGTGGAAATATTGACAAAAATCCACATTGCACGCATATCCGCTATTCAACTGAAATTAAACAAATAAAGGTAAATATATTGACCGTATAAG
This sequence comes from Musca vetustissima, assembly GCF_032173495.1. NCBI lineage: Eukaryota > Metazoa > Arthropoda > Insecta > Diptera > Muscidae > Musca > Musca vetustissima. The sequence continues at coordinate 60,894 of NW_026888014.1, read as the reverse complement.
CAACTCAGGGATTAATTTAAATGATTAAATATTCTGCGGCGAAATATTAGTGTTTAAGCAGGAATTGCTATTTAAAATGGTTAAATAGTTAGCCTTTGATTTGAAAGGTCGTAGCCGTTGAAATCTGTCTACTCCTTATTATTACATCCTTGTAATAGTATGAGACTGACAGATTTCAACGGACTTTTGTTTAAATTTTTGAGTTTGCGCCACCTTTAGGCATCTATATGTCAACAAACATTGCTGTTTGTATTACATGTTGACTTTCGTTGTTACATTTCGATTGGCTACACAAACATATTGTTGGAAACACCTAGGCTTTATTGTAAGCCACCACACATATCGTTGTGTTTTAAGGTAATATTTTTTACCATCAAATAAATACTTGGCATTGGTCGAACCCTTTTATTAAAAACATATTGTGTTTTATTTCTCTTTTTAATTTTGCTCACGAGTACGTGTTGGACGCACTGACTCTATTGGGAGAATCCTATTGCACTGTACCTGCCAACCACCCAAGTCCCTATAGTGCGGACAATAACAATACAAAATTATTTTTAACCTATGTAGATTATATGAAATTTTTAAAATGTTTGTTTTTAATGAAGAAAAAATTATTCACACGTTCACGTACTTTAAGAATCTGCAATTTTTATCGTAGTAGATTCTTGCAGTAGGGAACCAGATCAAATTGTAGTAATATATATTGTACAAGTTATGGACGATGACCAATTGCTGTTACATCTGCTTAAAATACAATACATACCTGTTTTTTCATATCATACTTTATAAAACTAATAAAATTTCTTTTTTTATAAGATGTGAATTTTATTCATTTAAATTAGTCGTTTTACATGATATTGTATTTGTCTTAAATACATTAATACAATTGTTTGTTTTGAAAATATGTACGTGTGTGGATGTAATAATTGGTTATATAGTATTTATAAATATATGTATGTATGTCTATTAAAAGTGATATAAACAATGATAATGGAAACATTTCGAATATTAAAAAATCTACGAAACGAAAATGAAACTAAAACTGATTCCCCAAAGATTAACAAAATAATTATTATGATTTCATTTCAATAAAGTTATAACAAAATGTATTTTCTAATTAATTTGTTTATATTTTTTATAGTTAAAATAAACTCAATATACAATTATTTGTAATGGTTATAATTTTAATAAACGTTTTCGAAAAGATAAATATGTAGTTAAAACTAAATTTAAAATTTTGTTCATTTTTTTATTTTTTTGTTATCAAATTTCGTTTCTTTTATGGTTGTTGTATTATTTCATATACGATTGGTTGTAGTGTTGTCGTATTTGTGTTTTTATGTATAGAAAAAAATTATTGTGTAATTTAGAGATTTGTAACTCTGTCACTTGATTCACCACCACGAAAAGCGTGTGATGAACTTGAAGCATGAGTTTGAGTATAGCTTTTCATATTGATTTCCATGGTTGTCAATGCACTGGAAACATGATACAAATTCTCCGATAATATGGCATAAACTTCAAATAGTTCGGATTCTGATTTTGAGACAATAAATGCTTCTGAAAATATTGAAGAAATTAATATTTGTCATCTCCTTAAATAGAAAATAATGCACTCACCTTGCCTATCCTTCATTATGCTTTGTGCATAGGCATTCAATATTATTGACATCTCATCGTATTTCAGACGATTGTCCAGATTAGTATAGCTAAATATAGTCAAATTCAGATTTGATCCTGTCATCTGTGAAACACGTTTATATTGACGAACATGGGCAATGGCTGCTGACCATTTCTGAGCATCTATCAGTTCGTGAAGTGTTGTTTCGAATTCTTCCTGCGACATGGGAATACCAGGCGAGGGTGTGGGTGTATGTTCACCTTCTGTTGAGGTGGAAGTGTCCAATGTTTCCAATTCGGTTTCACTTATGCTACGAACTAAAGCATCTCTCACTAGAGTATACAAATCGGATATATCCTGAACCTGTGCGTTGTAATTCGAACGAAATAATTAACATCTAAATGTGTATGAGAATTCTTTGTTTACTTACGTTTTCATTCTGTCTAAAATGATTGACAACATTCGAGCTGATTTTATGATTCGATTCGATCAGAAGCAATAGTTGAAACATTAATTTGTACAGGGCTCTACCCAAATCTAAAACCACCTCTGTGGATGCTGGATCAAACGGCATATATGGTATATTAGATGTTGAGGCTAGATCAAGTCCCGAAGCAGCAACATCATTTTCACTGAATAGAGATAATTTACAGGAAGACTTTACCGAATCAAGGCACTGCAAAAAATTGAAACAGTTATGAATAAAAAATAAAATGTTGTACAAAAATTAATAAATAAAAAATATTCGCTACATAATTCGTTTCATATATGTTCGGACAGATTCAGATCCCTCTGTTTATACACATAAGTACACAATGTGTGTGCGTGGTATATTAAATTTAAATTGTGACATTTCGTGAGGGATGTACCAAAGAGTATAAATAGTAAGACCACACAGGATTTTTTTTCTTTATATAATGTGCATGTCTTTTTATGAAGGCCATAGAGCCCATCTTCAGGTTTAAAGGTGGTTTGTTAAAATATTACGATGTGAAATTATTGGATCAAATCGATTACCTCCATTCGCTTCAAATGAAATTTGAAAGTTTTAAAAAACAGATAGCAGCCCCAACCACCTTTAGACCTGATCTGGGTTTGGTAAATGTATTGTCATTCGGGAAGATTGAATCAAATCAGACCTACCATTCGCCTGATATTTTGACACTTTGGACCCTTTTACAAATTCGGATTTGATTTAGGATTGGATGAAATTTTAATATACCGTTTGGTTGAAATCGGATGCTCTGCTCGCAAAATATTATAAAATTAATTTCCCTTGGAATTTTTACTATTTGTGTGTATTGAAAATAACTATTATTTTAAATTTCAAAATCAAGAATAAGTTAGAATAATTGCGATATTTATGTAACTACATCAAATAAACATGTACATACTTCGATTTCAATATAAAAGTATCAACTTTGAATAAATAAAACAATTGTTTCCCGTACTCACCTCCAGCACTTGATCTTTGCGATCGAAAAATGTCTCCAAATGTTCTTGCACTTCCAAGACATTGAAACGCAACGTCTCAAATAGCCTTGGCGTAGTTGTTTGATGTTCACTACACCAAACTCTTGGCGGATCTGCCCTGGAACTCAACAAATCCGTAAATAACGAAATACGATTACCCAATTGGGAACCGATGCCGGTAAAGAATTTCTTTGCTTCTTTTGAAATGCTGATGGTTTTAAATGTCAACTCTTTAATGAGACGATACAATTGCATCAACAATTCGGAAGTATGTGCTGATGGTTGATTGATTAGCATAGCCTGTAATTGTTTGCGCCAATTTTCTTCAGCTTCGTCACGTACGGCGGCTCCAAAACGTATAATGCCCGGCAAATGTGGTGAGGCATTACAAGGCGTTATGTCACCCAAATCACCGGCACTGGAACCGCTCGTATCACTACGTGATACCGAATTGCGACGTCTTCTTTCTCTTAAACTCAATGAGGTTGGAGGTCCCACATTGAAACCAGACTTAAACGACTGACGATGATCTTCATCAATGGGCGATTCTGATTCGGCTTCCTCGTCAGATGAATCATCGGCGGTTTGTCGCCGACGTTTGCTTAATATGGGTGTTTTATCGCTGAAACTATCCTCCAATGCTGACGAGTGGCCGCCCTTAATGGAACCGGTGCCACCACCACCCATTCCACCTGCACCACATGTTAGTATGTCTTCGTCACCTTCAAACAATTGATGACGCCGTACGCCCCAGTTAAAGTTATCAGTTGATTCCCCTGCAATACTATCTTCATACTCCAAGAAATCGAAATCTTTGAAGACCGTAAAATCGGGTTGACCATCATCACGACGTGAACCACTGCTCAAATCACCCTGTGGTCCCGAAGTTTCTTCTGTCGATGAGGCGGCCGATGATTGTCGTTCCATTAGATCAGACGATTGACTGAATATAACCTAAAATGTGCCAAATAAATTTCAAATATTTTTATTGTTATTCCATTTTAATATTTTACTTTAGAAAATATCTAACGAACATATAACAAATCGATATTTGTCTCTGCTATTTATATGCAGTTTTGAATTATACAAAATACAATTGAAGTTTTAAACGCTTACGCTTTGTCTGGTGATTACAGATCCAGTTAGAAGCGTAGGACTTAAAGTCTGGTACATTTTTCAGCATGCAAAAGAAAAATTTTAGTATGAAAAAAGACACAAGAGAACAAGTGGAAATATAAACATGCACAGAGTTTATACAAGAAAAATCTAGTAGTGTTGAAATAATAACAAAAGAATAGTAATATAAAGAAGCAAGCATAATCAAGAGATAATAAGTAAGCAAGTGTCAATGATACGCTTGGCATTTGACTGTGCAGAGAGGAGTTGTATTTTGACTTGGGATAAAATTAAAAATAGTTATTTTTTATCATCATATAATTTATAGAAGAGTATCTAGTATTGTTAAAATTATAATAAAGAATATTAAAACAAAGGGGCATGTCTGCCCCTTTGACAATTACAAAGCTTTTAGTGGCTTTACATTTGACTGTACAAAAAGAATGGTCTTTTGACTCTGGGTAAAATGCAAAGTAGATATTAATTTCATATAAATTATACATAAATAATCTAGTAGTGTTGAAATTATAATAAATAATATTAACCCTTTCAGTGTTTTTGTCGAATATATTCGACATTTAAAATTACTCTCTTACTTTGCAATTTTTCGTTTATCCTATGTACCGTTACAATTGATATCTTTGTTTTTGTGAAAGACAGACAAAACTGTCCGAGGGTTAAAATAAGAATTGCTTTTTTTCTAAACTCTGTGCCTTTATATGATTTTAAGTACAAAATTTTAGATTTTTATTTGACACTGAAAGCTTTAAAATAAAGAAGCAAGTCTGTAGTAGAGATAACAATAAACAAACTGTCGTACTTTAAAATTATATGACATTTAAGGTTTATATATTTCGTTCAATCATGTCACGATTTAAGTTGAAATTGTTAAAAGAGTCCGTAAAGCTTTCAAAGATTTACTGGTTTTCACATGGCCCAATAAACAGGTCGAGTAAGAAACGATAATATCGGCTTTTGGTAGAAAGTCCCTTAAACTGTAAAAATTTTTGTTCACGTTTTCACACGATTAACAGTTCGGGTAAAATCATTTTGCTTATTACACGACCTGATTATTGGACCATGGGTTTCACATCAATATATCGAAAACGAATTTGCCTTCAAAATCTATTTTAAAGGAATCTAAATTTGGCAACATTACTGTTAGAAAATAACCATTATTTCGTTGCATACTATAAATTATTTGCTTGCTTATGAAATGTAAAAATATATTTCGTATTTTAATGAGCACGTCATTATCATTACTTTAGAGCTGAAGTCAAAATTTCCAAGCAATGTTGTGCTGACAACGTGGATTTTTTAAATTTATTTTTTATTTAATTTACAAAATTTTTTTACTATATTTTAATTGCTTTTTTTTAAAACACTATACGAAAAATGTTTATGGGACAGGAGAATAAACGTATGCATTTTTCTCTTAATGAGCTACTTTTTCAAATAAAACACCAAACCAAACGAATACGAACACAAGCAAATACATTTGAAAAGCATTTAAGTGATGGGAAGGAAAGCACTTGGCAAACAAAAAATTATATATAAGCCACAAAGAAGTGAACATAAAAAAAATACCGGAAGTAAAATAATGTTAAGGGATATTGTGTTGATATGTTTTTTTCCTCTTCACTTTGAATGTACAAAAATGTTTTTTTTTTTTACCTTTGAGCATATGGAATTTATAAAGTCATCCTAAATGTTTTGGATTTTGTACACATGATTGTAATGGAGGTTGGTTTTAGGAGAAGGGGTAGAATAAGAAAATTAAGCGAAAATACAAAGGTATATCATTAACGTCAAATTCTATATAAATTCATTGAAAATACAGAAATCATGCAACTAAAGGTATTTCTAAAATTGGAAAGAGGTATTATGTTAAAAATAAAGTAAAAATTAAAATTAAATAAAAACAAACAAAAAATGCAAAATCAAATAAAACAAATGTTACTTACCGATGGAGATTTTGGCAAGCCAACACGTTGTCCACATGTTGTGAGTAAATTCACCAAACACTCTCTGACACGACTTTGACACATCCAAGGACGTTTCCAGCCGCTTAATGGTGCCGTATCGGCTGGCGATAAACTGGCACTACGCCTTGGAGAATTGGGTGTTCCCACATTACTGTTGTTATGCATTGAAGATTGTTGATGTAAATGTGAATTGCCATTGTTGTTGTTGTAGGCATTGCCTTTGTTGTTTGGATTTTGTCCAGTTGTACTGCTCACTGCCGCATTTGTGCTGGTCGTTGTACTAGATGGGGCATTATTTGTATTAGTATTGTTGGCACCGCCTGTCGATGCGTTTTCATCAGTTTTCAATAGAATGCGACGACCGATTAGCGGTGTTTGCGATACATCGAATGTAAATTCCATAGTACGTCCGGCTAGTTCCTTTTTACAGAACATATCCGAATCCGGATATGTACCATAGAAAGAGAACGAAAACCCAACGCTGCCGCCTTCACTTGGCGGCACAACTTGCAACGATGAACTGCGCGTAACGATCAGTTTAAGTATTTTCAGGGAATCCTTCCAGTTGGGAGTCTAGAAGTATAATAATTATTTGTCAATAAATATATAACGCATAATAACCAGGACGCGAATGAGGTGGTAACTTTGAATATGGGTAGTATTACATACTATCAAAGGAGGATGGAAAGTCGATAGGGACGGCTATATTACTTTGGTTATATAAAATCTTATATAGACGAAAATAAAACTTGATACGTCATTGTAGACTTATTTCCGAACTCTATGTTAAATTTCGTGTTAAACGGATAGACGTGGGGTATTTGGTACACCATATACAAGAAATCGGGCGAAGTAATATATGAAGCTATATTTAAAATGGAACTGATTAAAAGTAAACTTGACTTAATTCAGTAAACTTTCTAAAATCCTGACAGACGGACACAAGTAAGATTTTTGATGAAACATTAAATCTCAACCGATTCACACAAAGATTTGTTTGTTTCATATATTGTCGTTCGAATGAACCGATTTTCGAAACCACTGTGAAAACACATAGACTTTTATGTCGAAAATTTACGTTTTATAATAGTTGTCTAATTTTGAATATCATAGTAGTTGTTTTTTATTATATCTCAATGTACATTTTTAGATCTAACAAGCTGGACCCGTGGCGCTTCTGATTTCCCATTCTATGGCTGGGATCCCTCCACATTGTAATATTTTTAACGAACTTAGATTTATTCTTCTTCTTAACTCATGGTTGTATCATGTTCTTAACTGACGTTAGCGGAATTGGTGGCTATAAAAATTACTGATAAAGGGACAAAAAATTATGAGTCTAAAATTTCTGATTTTAACCAAATTTTACTTCCTGGTCATTTAAGATTGGATGTGTACTTATCTGAATATCATACATACTTTTATTAACATATTTATTCAAGATATTCAGATATGTGCATAGACAATTAATGTTAGTTCAGAGGTATGATTACGGTTGATGCTATAACTCTTCGTCATTTTGCGAAAATTTCTGCAAAGTCTAAGCAGCAATTTTTGTGTCTACAACCAAAAGTGTTTCTTTTTTTCCATGTATAGATTAATTAAATTCAATTGTGAGTAAATTCCGTCCATTGTATCACTCCAATTTTAATATGGATGATGCGTATTTGTAACCACTTTACTCAAGCAAATTTTAAAGTGGGAATTTGTAACGCGCCTTAGGATATAAACATAGAATACCTATGTCATTTCAGATTTGCATTTACTTTTGATGCTATAACTCCGCCTATGATTTTTCTATCAGGTAGCATGAGGTGCTGTAAAATTCTCAGTAAAATCTGTTGAGCGGTTTTTGACTAAATTATTTAAGTGCAACGGGGAGTGCATTTTCCCCAATCGTACCACGCTCATATTTGTATGGATGATGTGTATTTACACCTACGCTATTCAGACAAATTTTGAAGACTGTGTCTATTACCGTTACAAAGATGTACGCATATTACATGTACTGAAATTTCTAGGTGTGTTCACTATTGATGCTATAACTCTGCATCCACGCGGAATTTTAGAAGTTTATATATCCTATGTTACTTTCATGACATACTGTGTAAATCTAATTAACACCTGCTCAGGGGTTTTTGCGTCTATTGGTAACATACAAACAAACATTTTTTTCTATTTTATATACATAGATAGTTTTTTCAAGGCAATGACAATCCAATTAATTGTAGAAAATTAAAATATTTTGAGAATTTTCCATAATTGACAATTACTTTTTTTCTAATAGATATACAATCTTAATTGTAGAAAATTAAAATATTTTGAGAATTTTCCCATTTTCGCCCAAAATATGACCAAAAAGAACTATGAAGAGATGAAACCATAAAGGTTCGATATAAAATGTGTGGAAAGGTTAATATCTTTCAAAATATATTTTGCAACGTTTTCGCGGATTTTTCTCAAAATGTTCTTTCATTAAAACCTTTCCACTTCAATTACAGACTACTAACAGAAACTTTAAGTCGTTTGGACCGAACCGTTTCTTTAAAATAATTTTTGCAAGAAAAACATATTTTGGAATAGTTTTTGTTTTTTTGATTTTTTTTTTCTTGCTCCATTTATATATGTATATATGTATATAGATATAGATTAAGAGGTTAAAATTGGTGAAGAGAGAAAAACTAAATATTTAGTTAAGAGGTTAAAATAGCTGAAGAGGTTAAGAGGTTAAAATAGCTGAAGAGCGAAAATAATTTTTTGGGATAGTTTACGTGATATATACTTCTTAATATGTCAAAATTGTACTAAAATTCACTCCCAATCGAAATCGAAAAAACGATCCAAAGAAAAATCCTTCATTTAAAATCCAGCTAGTTGTTCTCATATATCATTATTATCTAACAATTCAACTGTAAACGCGACACTGGACTTACCTCCAAATATTTTCCAATCGCTCTTAACAAATCCGCATTTATTGTCTGTGCCTGCGGTGCCGACAAATCCACATAGTGCAGCATACAATGAATAACATTCAACACTGGTACTTGGATTTGTTGTGGTCCCTTCTCTAAGACCTCAATTAGGAAGGCCAACATATGCAGACCCATATGTGCATAGGTATCATGAAGATATTTAACAACACACTTTGTCCATTGAAATGATTCTTTGCAAAATGTTTTGCGGCTGTAGAGTGTCATTACAGTTCCAAGATTTTCCAATTTCGCACCCAATTCGGAGGAGACTTGAGCAATATTTTCAGCACTGCGTATACATATCTCATTGGCATCTTCATAGTGTAAGAGCATATACGGTAGTAGGGCAATAACATTCATGGGGAAAGCACAACTTTGTGTCGGATCACACACCGGCAAATTGAGCAATGGAGCAAATTGTGATAACAAAGTAATGGTGGGTTCATAAGTTGCCGTATGTGTGCAGCCCTGTATGAATAAGAGAAAAAGTAAATAAGATATTATGAGTAATACATTATCAATAATGATCCCTATATGAATGTACTTTATGATAATACCCACCTTTAACAGTAAAGCATGTACACCGGGATAACCAGCCCACTTCAATTGTTGTTGTAACTTTTCAACTTTATCCCTAGCATCGGGACGATCCAGCGGCAATCGATGAAGTACCCTCGTCAAAAGTCTTAAAGCCAAAAGAAATTCATGTTCATAATCACTTTCCAATAGTGATACAGATAACCAAAACAATTGTGCCAATATTGTCATTTTATCATCTTGTGTAGCGGTATCTCCTAACATTTTCAAACTTTGAGCACTGCGTGAACGCGATAATGCCGAACCGCTAACTATGCCGAATTTTGCCATATTACGTTCCATGTCGATTCCAGTAGCTCTGTTACGTAGCTCAACTTGCTTGTCACATGGAGAGTTTGTGGATTTACGAGCGCAATACGATACCGAGTAGCTAGTGCTGCGTGCGTGACTTTGCAATGAGAAGTTCGGTGATTGCGGTGTCATACCTGAGGGTGATTTTTTACCACCCGGCAATATTGAGTTCGGTCCGCCATCTTTGTTGTTTAGATTTGGAGTGCTCTTGAAAATGTCCTTCATTACATCTAACGGCCTAAAATCGGAATCCAAACTATCGACAGCGGCTTCGAGCGTTAGTAAGAGTTCGGTTACATAGCCCTGCATATCTTCGCCTTGTTCGGCAACAGTTTCCACTAAACGTGATAAAATATCGGACAACATGCGAGAGTTGATAGGCACATTTAGGGCTCGGAAAATTTGAAGGCAACGACCGGCATAGTGGCGAGATGAGCAAGAGAGACCCAGTTGTAGAGCTGTTTGGGCCCAACGCTCTGCTATACGGGCTTGGAGGTAGCTATCGGAAAACACTTTGACAATGTGGCGCAAGAAACAGCTCAACTGCTCGGCCGATTTAATGGACCAAACTAATTAAAAAAGAAGAGTATTTTATATTATATATTGCATAGTTAAAGATAGATTCCTCTTACCCTTGGCTGTTATATCTTCGTAGTTCCACAAGGGCTGGGAAGATTCTTGAGCTAAAAATTTCAATAAACTTTTAATGACATGCATTATTGGCATTGTTGGACCCGGTTGGGGTGGGGCATTTTCATCGGCTGTTATTATTAAAGGAACTTCAGAATTTTCGGTGGTATTCGGATTGATTTGCACCATTGTTTGTGTGGATGATTGTTGTTGTTGCAATGACTGGGCCTGTGTAGGCGGCATAGCATGTTGCTGTGTCGATGCTGATAATTGATTAATTGGTGGTGGTTGTTGTAGATTTATGTGGTTATCTTGTTGTTGTTGTTGTTGCTGCTGCTGAATATTTCCAGTTGCAACAATTAACTGTTGTTGTTGATTAACATAGTTGGTAACCTGATACTGTTGTACAGCATACAAGCCGGATACTGTTGAATTTGAAGCACCCAAAGGCAGTATATGCTGTTGTTGTTGCTGCTGCTGTGACGTTGAATTAAGATTCGATGATGTTGCTATTACATAGCAATTGTTGTACAGATAACTATCGAATTCTTGATGAGATTCTGAAAAGAATGTTAAAAATTACTTAAAAGTTGTGCTAGTTTATCCGTAAACCGGAAAATGGGTTTATTAAGAAAAAGAAAATGGAATGCATTGATGTTTTACAAAAGTGGATATTGTAAACATTTCAAAGTAATTTAAGTACATTGTCTACCGTGACAATAAAATGACAGCCGTTGGTTGAGAGAGACTACAGTCCTGAATACGGGATTAAAATATTTCTCTATTGTGAAATTTACATTGTTTGTATTAACGTATGTGAACGCGTATCCTCCACAGTCGAGCGCAAATGTTGACTTTTACACATTACTATACAAAAAGTCGATTAATCGATTCGAAAGTCGATTTACTTATCCCTATGGGGGATATATGAAAATATTTAAATTTCCCATAATGTTAATGTACTATGTAGTGTTATTGTAAGGACACTATAGACTGATATTTTAATATTATAATCGAATCTAGGACCTAATTTTTTTTTTGAAAAAAAAAATCTAAAAATACAGCACCTGTAAAATAATTATCGATCACTGGCAATGATGGCACTGTCAAACCCAAATCAAGCTTTGTCGTCTCACTGTTCAATAGAATACGAGCCACTGTCAAATGGTCATTGTGCTCAGCCAATACAATCTGAAAAAAAAATCATAAATGCAATTAATAAATTTATCACATATTTAAAAAAATATTTAAATAGACAAAGCTTACCAATAAATTCATACACAGCTGTTTGCAATGTTCACGTACAATCACACGATTATGATCCAAACCCAAAAAGAGAATGTGCAACATCAATGGCAAATGAAGAGTCCAATCAATGCCGGGTATACCATCTACCACAATGTCCGTGAGTAGCATAACAGCAACATTACACCTAATGATGAAATAAAAATGTGTAATAATAACAACAAAAGCAATTTCTAATAAAAGTAATAATTAACATTTAATTACGCTAATAAAGAATTTGTTTTTTTTTATTCCCAGAATTAATAAGACAAAAATAACGTAGTTTTATGAACAAATACGTTTTTTTAATTAAATTAATATATAGTGTCTGAATGAAAATAATTGGTTGCACTAATTGTTTCCCAGTATTCTTAGACAATATTCTTCGAAATGTGTTTCCTGGAAAAGAAAATTATGCCATGTCCTGTCGTTTGCATGTTTTTTTTTGTACAGTGTTTGTCTCATATGTAAGAGAGCTATAATATGTGTTATTCCGGAAAATAATCTTCAAGATCATTTAGTCTTATTTCCTCATTAAAAATTAATAAAACTATTTAAAGTGTCTTCCCATTCTCTTTTTAAAAAAATTAATTTTCATTTTCTATTAATTTCGAACCTACACTAATTCAAATTTAAGGGGACCCCCCCATTCTCGGGGTAAAAATTTATTTTGATTTAATTCGAATCTACACTATTTCAAGAAAGTCCCTACAAAATTTCAAGTGAAAATCTCAATAACTCTTGAAGATATAGCCGATTTATTGTGACAGCATCAAGTGGCGGCTAAAGGGCTTCTCAAACTTTAAACGCGTTTTTCTCTTTTGCGAATGGCGGGCACGATAACTCAAAAACTAATAACCCAATCGATTCCAAATTTTTACACGCTTCTCTGTGAGTGTATAGCTATCGTATGAACTAGGATAAAGCAAATCGGTGAAGATCTTCCTTATTTTTTAACTTGGTTTTTGGTCAAAAATCGGCGATTTTCCAAAAATATTTTTTCAAAGATCCGCCATTTTGTTAATATTAGAGCGAAGACATGTACTCTTTGTAACACCGTTGGAATTTTTGGATTCCGATGTTCCAGTGAGGAGTCATCATGCCCGCCATCAACAATAAGGACTTTTCTTTAATTACGAAAAACAACAACAAAACAATAAAACAAATTTTTTGTAAATTATTTTTCTTCTCTTTTAAATCTTCAATTATATATGTGCAAAGTTACAAACTTTAACAAGCATTGGTATTGATTTACCAGCCCATTGAAAATCTTGAAAAATTAAAATCGAGAAAGGGGGAGGTTCCCTTAAAATTTCAAATGAAAATTTCAACAACTCTTAAAGATATAGCCCATATATTGTGTCAGCATCAAGCGACGGCAGTAGTGCTCCTCAAACTTTTAACGCTTTTATCTCGAATCAATGTTTTTACAAATGGCAGGCACAGTGACTCAAAAACTAATAATCCAATTGGTTCCAAATTTTACGTAGCTATCCTTCAAGTAATTATTTACAAAATTACAAGTCTTCAATGTAATTCGCGCCCATTTGTACTATGGGCCACGAACCCGATTTTTTGGTAAAAACACCGTTTCAGATATCTGGAGACTTTGAGCTTATACCAGTAAAATGTTATATTATTGATTGCCATGGTTTACAAACGACATGAGGTGGTTAAAGTCAAGAATTAATTTTTTTTTGAATATAATTTATATATAAAGAATGTGATATATAAAATGAAACTGTGACTATTTACTATATTATAAAAATTATATACGAATAAAACGCATAAATATGATTTTATCCAAAAATATGTACAAAAGTATCCACTTCGTTTTCTTCATTATAAAAATTACATAAGTGCGTGTTAATTAATGAATACATTTTTATTGTTTTTTTATTCTCTAATTTAAAATTAATGAAATAAAATAGACAATATTTATATAATTGAACACAAAAAATATTGTTAAACAAAAGCAATTGCAACCTCACAGTGAAAAGTATCCCCCGGTATTATTTACAACTTAATTACGATTAAAAGTCAATCTTCTCATGGAATATCAAGTTAAATATTGCATCAGAAATGTATGTACACTTTATGCGTGAGTTTGCCATCGTAAGAAATTGAGACCATGCCACGCCAAACAATGATTGCCGAAAGAATACGAGGTCAGAAAACTTCCATCTCTGTTAGAGCACATCTTAAATTTTGTTTCGATCTGGGAACACCTTCATATAAAAGCAGGTGTACTAAAAAGACGCATCCGCAATTTTTTACAAGGGAAAAATTAGAAATGCGTGCTGTTATTAAATATTTACATAAAAAAGGTTTATCGGGACAAGAAATTCATAACGATATGGCGAATGTTTTAGGTGAAAGTCTTCCTTCAACAGTAAAATATTGGGTAGCTGAATTTAAACGTGGTCGTACAAGCATTGAAGATGAACCACGTAGTGGACGTCCAAAAACAACAGAACTTGTAGCCAGAGCGCATGATATTAAATGATCAACGAATGAAAGTGCGTGAAATTGCTAATATCATGGGCATCTCAAATGATCGAACCCATCCACCACACAAGAGTGTTTTAACAATGCACTATGGGTAAAAAGTATGTTTTTTTGGCATAAAGTCATTTTTTTTGTTTTCATATTTTGAAATGTAACTGATTTCCTAAATGTAGACACCCATATTAGAAAAAAACATTTAATATCAATGCGGGTGGCAACCCTTTTTTGCTGGCGAGCTTTAAAAGTCAGCAGTTTGAAAGTCACATTGTTTTGGTACAGCTTGCGGTAAAAATCAGCAAAGTTCGAGTGCTTGTAATTTAATAAAATTGAAAAAAATTTAAATGTGTAATTATGGAAAACGTTGGTGCAGGTATGTAAAATTAAGACGAGATGCCATTTTTGTCATATTTGTCTGTTGTTGTAATACTGTGAAATGTTTTGTTTATCTATAACTTTATATAAAATCTATAAATTGTAATTTTGTTCCGTGGAGTGTAACTTGTGAATGGCCAAGCATTGCAAAAATGTGTAAATGCCAAGTTATTAACAAAAGTGTGTGTTAATTAATGTGTAACTAGCCTTTTTTGTTATATTTTGTGCCAACTCGTGTTTTTTACTGATAAACATGTGTTTGCCCATGCAGCGCTTTTTGAAATTTGGAGCAGCAACAATCGCTCAGAAGATGCACTTGTGAAATATGTGTTACAGAATATCAATAATATCAGTTTAAATGAAGACCAAATGCGTTTGATATCGAAACAAGTTAAAGATTTTGTTAATTATATAAAAAAACATTTGCCAAAGTTCAACCGTAAATTAGAGCGATTTAAAGCTAAAAATTCAATATGGCTTAGCAAAAGTATAATTATAGTAATGGATGAGCAGTATGTTTCCCCAAACAAAATAGGTCGCCCAAAATTAAATTATGAACATGCTGAACCTAGGCTAAAAAGGAAATTAGCCTCCGAAGTTGCTTCACAAAATACGCTATATTATTGCTGCTACGGTTTCAGCCAAAATATTCAACGACAGAGACATGGCCTTTGTTTTGAATAAAGCAGTCAGTAATAGAAATATAGCCGAAGTAAGGAACAAACATTTTGTTATATGCAGTTATATGAAATAGTGTCCCAAATCATATGAAAATTGGTAGGTCATCTTGGGATCATAAAAAAATGTATACAAACCAAATTTCACTTCAATAGCTTTATAAACAAAAAAGTCGGGACAAATCGGCCAGATCGGCTATATGGCAGTTATGTGAAATAGTGCCCCAAATCATATGAAAATTGGTAGGTCATCTTGGGAGCATAAAAAATGTATACAAACCAAATTTCACTTCAATAGCTTTATAAATAAAAAAGTCGGGACAAATCGGCCAGATCGGCTATATGGCAGCTATATGAAATAGTGCCCCAAATCATATGAAAATTAGTAGGTCATCTTGGGATCATAAAAAATGTATACAAACCAAATTTCACTTCAATAGTTTTATAAACAAAAAAGTCGGGACAAATCGGCCAGATCGGCTATATGGCAGCTATATGAAATAGTGCCCCAAATCATATGAAAATTGGTAGGTCATCTTGGGAGCATAAAAAATGTATACAAAACAAATTTCACTTCAATAGCTTTATAAATAAAAAAGTCGGGACAAATCGGCCAGATCGGCTATATGACAGCTATATGAAATAGTGCCCCAAATAAAATTATGGTCATCTTGCATAAAAAATGTATACAAACCAAATTTCACTTCAATAGCTTTATAAATAAAAAAGTGCAAATCCCAATCGGCTATATGGCAGCTATATGAAATAGTGCCCCAAATCATATGAAAATTAGTAGGTCATCTTGGGAGCATAAAAAATGTATACAAACCAAATTTCAATAGCTTTAAAATTAGAGTTTATGCCAAAATAAACGTAAAAAAACCATAGTGCAATGGCTAAAATCAACGAATTCAAGTACGAGTTGCTTGACCGCCCACCTTTTCTCCTGATTTAGCTCCCAGTGACTTTTACTTGTTCCCAAATCTAAAAAAAATCCTTGCTGGCAAGCGTTTTACCTCAAATGAAAATGCAATTACAGTTGTGTTATGTTGAAAATTAAAAATGGTTTTGAAAAACTAACTATTCTCTTTCATTGATAGGCAAAGAAGTTTCCGAACCGCCCTCGTAGTAGTTCTTCACCATGCTGAACTAGAAAAATCTCAACGGAAAATAGCGCAAATTCTCAATATTACCCGATCGCTGTTCAAGATTATATTTATTTAAAAAACCGAGAATCGAATTTGCAATAAGTCTAAAACCAGCGAGAAAATATAAGCTACGAAATGTGATTGCTCCGACAAGTGACCGATAAGTGCAACTAAACTTGCTGAAATCGCAGAGATATACAGTATTGTTCGAAACCTAAGCAACTTTTTCGTAGTAAGTAATCATGGTCTTTTATTATCTTGTTAAATTGAATTATGAAAAGTACTTATTTTATTAACTACAAGCTGGACCCGTGGCGCTTCGCTGCCCCTACTAAAATGATTAACATAGGATAGTTCACGTAGAAAACTATTTGTATTTAGTTTAAATGCTACTTTTTATTGATAGGATTGATTGATATAGGTATTATAGTAGCCCCAATTACTGTTCGACTATATAAATACAAAATGTATACGTTATTTGAAACAGCTTGATTTGTCTCAATAGGATTATACACTATTATATTTTCTACAATATTCACATGTTTTGCATTAATCGTTCAAAGACCAATAAAATCCTTCATTCCCATTACCATTACCTTTATGTCTGTATTATCATCTGATTTCCCATTCTATGGCTGGGATCCCTCCACATTGTAATATTTTTAACGAACTTAGATTTATTCTTCTTCTTAACTCATGGTTGTATCATGTTCTTAACTGACGTTAGCGGAATTGGTGGCTATAAAAATTACTGATAATGGGACAAAAAATTATGAGTCGAAAATTTCTGATTTTGACCAAATTTTACTTCCTGGTCATTTAAATTGGATGTGCACTTATCTGAATATCATACATACCTTTATGAACATATTTATTCAAGATATTCAGATAGACAATTAATGTTAGTTCAGAGGTATGATTACGGTTGATGCTATAACTCTTCGTCATTTTGCGAAAATTTCTGCAAAGTCTAAGCAGCAATTTTTGTGTCTACAACCAAAAGTGTTTCTTTTTTTCCATGTATAGATTAATTAAATTCAATTGTGAGTAAATTCCGTCCATTGTATCACTCCAATTTTAACATGGATGATGCGTATTTGTAACCACTTTACTCAAGCAAATTTTAAAGTGGGAATTTGTAACGCGCATTAGGATATAAACATAGAATACCTATATCATTTCAGATGCTATAACTCCGCCTATGATTTTTCTATCAGGTAGCATGAGGTGCTGTAAAATTCTCAGTAAAATCTGTTGAGCGGTTTTTGACTAAATTATTTAAGTGCAACGGGGAGTGCATTTTCCCCAATCGTACCACGCTCATTTTTGTATGGATGATGTGTATTTACACCTCCGCTATTCAGACAAATTTTGAAGACTGTGTCTATTACCGTTATAAAGATATACGCATATTACATGCACTGAAATTTCTAGGTGTGTTCACTATTGATGCTATCGGGTATGACATACTGTGTAAATCTAATTAACACCTGCTCAGGGGTTTTTGCGTCTATTGGTAACATACAAACATTTTTTTTCTATTTTATATACATAGATAGTTTTTTCAAGGCAATGACAATCCAATTAATTGTAGAAAATTAAAATATTTTGAGAATTTTCCATAATTGACAATTACTTAAAGATATACACTGCCCATTTTCGCCCAAAATATGACCAAAAAGAACTATGAAGAGATGAAACCATAAAGGTTCGTGTGGATATAAAAATATATTTTGCAACGTTCTCGCGGATGTGTGGAAAGGTTTAAAAACCTCTTTCAAAATATATTTTGCAACGCAATAAGCAAACATTTTTTTATTTTTACGAATTTCAATAATCCTTATATCATAGCGAATTTGTAAGTTTCGATTTTTTAAGAAAATAGACGATAGAAATTAAAACTGGTTAACATGTTCACTGCTTATGGGAATTTTATTATGAACTGTAAAACTTATGAACTTGTAACGAAATCCATCGTCTGCCTGTTGCAATCGTAATACCTATCTTAAATACAACGTTTGATTTCAAGAACATAAAATATAGGCCGATTTTAAGTCTTTTTAACAGCTGGCTAAGCTGTAATACCCAATATGAGGTTGTAAATGAGTATAATACTTCCTTGCAAAACTTGTCACCAGACCTCAATCCCATTGAGAACCTTTTCAGCATTTTAAAACGAAGGATTGGAACACGTCGCCTTAAAAACAGACAGGAACTAATGATCTGCTTAAAATCAGAGTGGGAAGCTATACCAACTGCAATTCTAACAAATCTTGTAGAATCAATGCCAAAAAGATGTGTGGCAGTGATAAAAAATAACGGGTATCATACGAAATATTGAAAGTTGCTTAGGTTTCGAACAGCTGCTTTGTGAGTTAATTTTGTTTTCATTTCTTTATTTTTTTCAAACAAATATAATTTAAATTTGTTGTTATTTTCAGATTATAGACACATAGTATAATAGTAAATAAAATATATATTTTTTATAAATCAATTTAACGATATCATATAAGACCATGACTACGTACTAAGAAAAAGTTGCTTAGGTTTCGAACAATAATGTATGTAGAAAAGAAATGTAACCCAGAAACAATTCGACGAATTTTTCGTAAGCATGATCTTCATGGTAGAGTTGTACCGAAATAGGCATTCAGAAACCCATGCCTATTTTGAAAGCAAACTAACTTAACTTGTTTGGTTATTATTATATATTGGTTATTATATTATATTTGGTTATTATATTGTATTTTTATGTATTGAATTCACATAAATTGTGTACATATTGCAAGAACAGAAATAACAGTTTGTAAAAAGGGTTTGAAAATGCTGAAATAATAGAATTGAGCCTTAACTTTTAGGAATCAGCTCCGAAATCAATGAGTGTAAAGTAATATTGAAGTGATTACCACTGCACAAAATCACTTTAATAGCTTCTTGACGTGAACGCCATCGATTAGTACTGAATTTTTGAAGCGGCATAGGACACTAATTTCTAACTATGGCATATTCATCCATTGGTAACGACAGCCTTGGATGGCGATTCATTTCATATTGTATGTTTGAACACTTATAATACTTTTAAGTGAAAATAATTTAATACAATTTAGAAATAGTGTTAAATAATTCATTTGGGTGCTATTGTATTTTTGACTTCCAAATAGTGCTAAAATTAGTACAATTGTACCAACTTTTCCATCCCTGTTTTGAAAAATGAAAAATATTGTTTACTTTTTGAACATATTTATACCCTACACCAGGGACGCGGCCCGGGGGGCCCGGGCCCCCCCCGAAATGAATTTTTTTCACAGAAAATTTATGTTCGCAGCAGCGAATTTTTCCATTTTGTACTACCGGGCCCCCCCCGAAATGAAATCCTGAGTACGTTGCTGCCCTACACAACTATGTTGTCAGGGTATTATAGCTTTGTGTACCCCAAAAAGTTTGTAACACCGCGAAATATTGATCCTAGACCCACCTTTAAGTATACCGATCGTCATATCTCGACTAGCTGAGTCGATCTAGACATGTGTGTCCGTCCGTCCGTCCGTCTGTCCATTATAATTTGTAAACACGATACAGGCCACAGTTATTGACCAATCTTCACGAAATTTTGCATTGAGGATGTGTTCCGGCCAATGAAGACCCCTATAGTTTTTGGAAAAGATTGGTTAATATTTAGGGGATGAAATGGACCAAAACTTTATTTTTGTCGGTTTTTCTGGTCGCTCCAGAGGCCGCAATTATGACCCAAACACCGCGAATTTGCATGGAGAAGGGGATCGGGCCAAAGAATAAGCATGCATGTTTTGACAAAGATCGGTTAATATTTAGCGGGTCAAATGAACGCTGACTTTTGTGTGAAAAATGACAAAATTTGTATTCCATAGGGAATATATTTACTCCTGAAGGACATGAAGCCGATATGTTGATATTGTATCCAAGAGGAGTGGTTGACCTTTAAATCGACACCAATTTTATTGTCGTATGTACTCGGATGTGGGAGTTACACGTAAATATTTACAGGTGCTTACGTATGCAAATACTATTTAGTAACCCATTACCACACTAGAGGGCGGAAATATGGCGCTGATCGCTTTGAAATGTTCTATGAGGTTTCAGTTATGATTATGATTTTGGGATGAAGTGGACCGAAAATTTATTTTTTTGTGTTTTTTCGAGTCACTGTGAAGGGAATCTGGACAAGTAACTAGAAGGACTGTACTGAATTTTAGTAATATTTGTTTACATCTAGAGGGACAAGAGGGTGCAAATAGCGCGAAATATTGCCCAAGCTCAGAACATGGAACCACAGAAAGTTATATTTTCGCGGAAGTTGTGTAGGGTATCATATGGTCGGCCCCGTCCGACTATACTGCTCCGCTCGCTGGTTAAAATTGAAAATGTTGGTTTAATAATTGATTTTGGAATAGAAAGATACATCAACAGTGCGCCTTAAATGTAATAATGTTGGTGGGTGTATGGAGATATAACAAGATATGGACTATTTTTTCCGTAGTGTTTGTATGCTCTCACATGAAATTTGAAAACCAATATTGTATAAAAAAAATGTGCCATCGAACCAAATCTTCTTTTCGATTCCATGATATTCTTATAGAAATCTCATCTCAATGGCCTTCCGCTATGCCTTTCATTTTCTGCCTTTTTGTTCTTTATATCGAAATGTATTTAATATTTTCATTTAGAATATGTTTTGAAAAAAAAAACAACAACAACAAATTACTATGATATATAATGTTACCATCAGCTGGCTTGATAAGGTTACCTTCTTAATATACCTTGGTTTGGCCGGCACTCGAGTCGGTTCGTTTAAATTTTTACAAAATGGTTTTCGTTTTAATTTTTACAAAATTATTTTCGTTTATATTTTTACAAAATGACCGAAAAGACCCCTTCAATGAGTCGGCTGAGGGTATACCAAAATATTCCTTGATATTATATCACTAATATTGCCGAAGACACTATATACCTAAAATGCAAACGTAATCTTTTAAAACGCCGATACACGTGTCTTCTTTTTTTAGCTCCTCTTTCCTAATCTGTTGGAATTTCCCGGTAATTATTTTTTGTGTTGTTTTTGTGTTGACATCAACAAGTTCAGCAAAATAATTTTCTAATATTCTACTATTTAATGTTAGACAACAGATTTTGAAAAAAAAAATATCAGGCAAAGCTGTAAATTTTGTTTAATTAGGCGTTAGCATTTTTAAACATCACTTATCATTAAGAATTCTGTTACGTTTGGGTATTAAAATGAAATTACACAACATAAAAAATAAATAAGTAGCACTCTCTGACAAACATATTTAAATGTAACCCCAAACAAAAGAATAACGTATGCATGCGAAAAAATAAATAAATAAATAAATAAGTTGACTTACCTATGGAAACCACTTATTGGCAAACTGACATCAGGCAAGAACTCTGTTAGCGGTGCAAAATAACCACCATATTCTGGCATCGGTAAAGGATGTGGTGCTGCAACTGGAGCTGTATGCGATACTTCCGACGAACGTAATTCCACATTTTCTTCTTGACGTGACTGAACAAGAAGACACACCAAAAATTAATAAGAACATAAAAATGTAAATGAGAAAGAATAAATAAAAATAACAACATATTAATGACTAATTACACTGTGGAACAAATTTAAAAAAAAAAAAAACATTATAATGGAAAAGTCTTTAATTATGGGCATAAGGTTTTTTTTGACTGTCCACATACGACTGTTGGCTATAAAATTTTGTAAAAAGGTAAATGTTTCGGGGAAAATAAATAAAAAATAAAGTCGGTATTTCCGCGATGCATGCGCAAACAGCCAAACAGAATTTATATATATCCAAATTATCTGAAAAGGATTTGGTAAAAAAAAAAACGTGGGGGTTTAAAAACCAATATTACAATGAAACACATTTTTACCATAGTGTATATAACCTCATTGTCCATAAAGTGGTTGAGGGTATAATTTTCAATTTTAGCATAGGTTTTGTGAAAAACAATGAATACATTTTGTTCCACTGTGCCATAACAATTGTGGTTGTCTTAATAATGTATACTTTACCTCTGGATCATTAATAAGTATATCTTCTGGTCTGGGTAATATAGATGGTCCGGAAGCTGCACGTATTTTGTCGGCACCACGCGGTGGTCGATTATTAGTGGCCTGAGTAAATGCTCTTATGCCGCTATCCGATTTACATGTGCTGCAATATTTGCAATGCCGTTGTTTTGATGATGTGGAGAATGAAACCAAAGAATATGCGATAAAAATACAAAAGTTAAAAGAAGAAAGAAAATATTATATATTAATGTAAATATAAATGGAAACGAAAGGGATACTGAGAATTTCTGTATTATTAATTAAGACATCGATAACAAGAGATATTGGTATTTTTATAATTATTTTATATAAGAGCACGGGTATTGGTTATACATAATATGACCTAGGACCTCAAATTTTCTGCGGATATTAGCCTGGGCAATATTTCGCGATATTTGCATCCTCTTGCCCGATTAGAGGTAAAAAGCAACTCTTCCTCACACTGACATATTTTCCGAATATTACGAGTATTCAGTACAGCTATTGTCTAGATTCCCTTCACCGTGGGTTGTGTTGTGATGTTCGGCTTTCATTTGTGGTCTATAGATCGGCTCGAAAATAACACAAAAAATTAAGTTTTCGGTCCACTTTATTCCAAAATTTTTATCTGATCATCACCGAAAATTATAGGCGTTGTCCTTGACCATAACTGGAACCACATGGAACATTTCAAAGCGATCAGCGCGATAGTTCCGCTCTCCAAAGTGATAATGGGTTACTAAATAATATACGAATACGGAGATACCTGTAAATATTTAGGTGTAACTCCCACATCCGAGCAGATACAACAATATAATTGGGCTTAATTTAAAGGTCAACCACTCCTCTTGGATATAATATCAACTTCTCGGGTAAATGTTCTTCAGGGGTAAATATAACAAATTTTGTCAACACAAAAGTATTTGATTATTGACATCTTTATCCAAAAAGGCATGCTTATTCTTTGGCCCGATCCCCTTCTCCATGTAAAAATTCACGATGTTCGGGCCATATTTTAATATATATTTGGTCCATTCCCCTAAATATAACCGATCTTTCCCAAAAACAATAAAATAAAAAATTGGTCAATAAAAAGACGGACGGACGGACGGACACACATCTATTTTTAATAATTATTATAAATAAAAATAAAAAACAATAAAGGAACGACTAACGTCGGACGGGGACAACTATGTGATATCCTACACTATATATTTATATATAAGGTATTTTATGAATATTGTACTGTTTTATGTACAGTGAGTCACAGTCAAAAGTATCCACTTGGTTTTTTTTTTTTATAATAAAAATGTCAGAAGGGAATTTTAATCAATGAATTACATTTTATTATTTTTTATATGCGACCATAAACAGCTCAATTTAAATGCAGTAAAATAAACAATATTTATGTGAATTCAATATAAAAACCAGTAAGGAAAGTAGTAAAGTCGGACGGGGCCGACTATATGATACCCTTCACCACTTTGGGTATATTCAGCAAATGAATCTTAACAGACGTAGCATTTTTGAAGGATCAGTTAAATGAAATTGGGCCCATATCTGCAACCTATACTAAATTTCTCATTTGGTCAGATATAGAGTTGCACAAAATTGGCACAAAATTATGTAAATCAATTTAAAGCATATATCAGTCGGATACCCGTTGATTATTTGGATACATATCTGATAAATATGAGGAGTTTGGTACACCATTTACTTCAAATCGGACGAAAATATTTATAAAAGCTATATCGAAATCTAAGCCGATTTCATTGAAACTTACTATATCGGCCACATTTTGAGTTCTTGGTGCATCATTTAGTTAAAATCGGGAAAAAAATATGGTAGCTCTATCCAAATTTGAACCGATTTCAATAAAACTTTCCACGTGCTAGGTGCACATTTTACTTAAAATTTGACGAAACTATTTATAGGAACTATATCTAAATCTGAAAAATATATATCTTAACATTTTTAAAACTTGCACACATCATTGTATATCAGTAATAAAATTTCTTCTATATAGTTTGTTACACCATTTTCCTTAAATCGGACCTACATATGGGAGCTATATTTAAATCTAAACCGATTTTCATAAACTTAACACACATCTTTAGGTTCATTATGCTGTGCCAAATTTCGTGCAAATTTAGAAATATATATAGGGACTCTGGTGTACCATTTACCTAAAATCGGACGAAAATATATATTGGAGCTATATCTAAATCTTAACCGATTTTCACGAAACTTAACACACATCATTGTAGACTTTATTCAGTACGCTGTACCAAATTTTGTGGAAATCGAAAGATATATGGGGACTTTGCTAAATCGGGACTTACCTAAAATCGGACGAATATATATATATATATATATATATATGGGAGCTATATCTAAATCGGAACCGATTTTCACGAAACTTAACATACATCATTCTAGACTTTATTTGCCTAAAATCGAACGAATATATATATATATATATATATATATATGGGAGCTATATCTAAATCGGAACCGATTGTCACGAAACTTAACATACATCATTCTAGACTTTATTTGCCTAAAATTTCGTGCAAATCGAATATATATATATATATATATATATATATGGGAGCTATATCTAAATCGGAACCGATTTTCACGAAACTTAACACACATCATTCTAGACTATGTTCAGTACGCTATACCAAATATCGTGCAAATCGAAAGATATTTAGGGACTTTGGTGCACCATATACCTTAAATCGGACACAAATATATATGGAAGCTATATATAAATCTGAACCGATTTTCATGAAACTTAGCACTCATCATTCTAGGCTTAATTCAGTACGCTGTGCCAAACTTCGTGCAAATCAAAAAATGTTTAGGGACTTTCGTGCACCATTTACCTTAAATCGGACGAAAATATATATATGGGAGCTATATCTAAATCTGAGCCAATTTTTCCCAATTTCAATAGGGTTCGTCCTTGGGCCAAACAAGTGACGTATGCCAAATTTCATCCAATTCGAATAATAAATGCGACCTGTACTTTTTGAATCACTTTTGGACAATTATAAAGCATCCAATCTCGAAAGCTCAGGAATTTTTGTTTGGGGTCAATATATTGATAAAATTAAATTGTTGTCCCTAATTCCAATTTTCCGCGCTACATTTCCAATTATCTTTGAAAATGTTTATATAATTAATTTTATCCATAATTCCTTCAATACAAACGAGATTTTCTACTCCGTCACGGCTCATACAGCCCCATACCATTACAGAGCCTCCTCGGTGCTTTACGCTCAAAATTGTGTGCTTAAAGTTCACGGCTTTTTTTTTGTCTTGCGCCATACCTTACTTGGCCCATTCGACCCAAACAACTTCAATTTCCTTTCATCAGCAAAAATAACAGATTTATAAAACACAAAATACTTTTTTTACTGTTTCTGAACGAACTCCAGTCGGATTTTCCGGGTTTATACATTATTTTTCTTGGGTTTATACATGACTTTTTCGGTGCAACTCTACCATGAAGACCTTGCTTACGCAAAATTCTTCCAATAGTTTCTGGCTTACATTTCCTTTCCAAATATTTCTCTGCGATTTCAGCAGGATTAAATGCACTTTGCTTTGGATTATCGGTCACTTGTCGGAGCAACCATTTTTCGTAGCATATATTCAATATTTTTTCACTAGTTTTCGGCTTGTTGCAAATTCTATTTTCGGTTTTGTGCCTTAAAATATTTTTGAACAGCAGTTCGAGTAATGTTGAGTATTTCCGCAATTTTTCTAGTTCAGCATGGCGAAGAACTAATATTGTCTCGGCAATCGTTGTGTTGCGTCCCATGGTCTCAAATTCTCACGATGGATATTCGAATATAAGCAAACTTATTTATAAAAAATATGATGCAATATTTAACATGATATTTCATGACATTTCATTATTTTTTTATATTGACTTTATAAAAATATTGAATTTATTTCATTAATTTTAACTTAGAATTTTCATGTTCACATATAAAAAAGAATAAACATTTATTCATTAATTAACACGCACTTTTGTAATTTTTATAATGAAAAACCCAATTGGATACTTTTGACTGTGACTCACTGTATATTAGCTATAAAAAATGGCACACCTAAAATATAAATATATAATTCAAAAAAAATATATATTTTCATGTAGTGTGTATTTGTGTGATATCGTACGATATTATATATGGGTGCTATATTTAAATTTAAACCGATTAAAATGTAATGTTGACAAACGCCATTTTAGAATTAATTGTAAACGGATAAAAACTAAAGATATATACGTAAAATAAAAACCAGTAGTATAGTCGGACGGGGCCGACCATATGAAACTCTACACAACTTCCACGAAAATCCAACTTTCTGTGGTACTACATACTGAGCTTGGGCAATATTTCGCGATATTTGCATCCTCTTGAACGACTAGAGGTCAACAAATATTACTAATATTCAGTACAGCTCTTCTAATTACTTGTCTACATTCCATTCCCCGTGGGTTGTGTTGTGGTCTTCGGCGATCAGAGTTAAATTTCCGCCATCTAGTGTGGTAAGGAGTTACTAAATAATATATGAATACGTAAGCAACTGTAAATATTTAAGCGTATCTACCGCATCCGAGTACATACGACAATATAATTGGTATCAATTTAAAGGCCTACAACTTCTCTTGGGTATATTATTCTTTGACCCGATCCCTTTCCCCATTAAAAAAAA
The DNA here is from genome assembly GCF_032173495.1 of Musca vetustissima. Lineage (NCBI taxonomy): Eukaryota > Metazoa > Arthropoda > Insecta > Diptera > Muscidae > Musca > Musca vetustissima. The sequence continues at coordinate 33,389 of NW_026888014.1, read as the reverse complement.
TTCGCGATGTTTGGGCCATAATTGCGGCCTCTGGAGCGACCAGAAAACCGACAAAAATTAAATATTTGGTCCATTTCATCTCCTAAATATCAACCGATCTTTACCAAAAACAATAGGCGTCTTCATTGGCCAGAGCCTATCCTACATCCAAAATTTCTATAACTGTGGTCTATATCGTGTTTACAAATTATAATGGACAGACGGACACACATGTATAGATCGACTCAGCTAGTTGAGATATGACGATCGGCATACTTAAAGGTGGGTCTATGACCAATATTTCGCGGCGTTACAAACTCTTGGGGCGGCACAAAGCTATAATACCCTGACAACATAGTTGTGTATGGTATAAATACTTACCCGGTTTTTATTGGATCCTCACCACTGTGACGTTTTGTATGAATTGTACCCTTTTCTACAGTAAGATCTTGGATACGAGAATCGTTGATTCCACCGACGGGTTGTCCTATAAAAAAGATAAGACAAATAAAAATAAGATAAGTCAAAAAAATTTATAATCGGACAATTTGGAGTCGATTCACAAATGTCTGCCTGGCTGGTCAAAATTCTGTTGAAAATTATATTGATACCTTCAGAGTTATGACTAATGAGCAAAGTGTATGTACACTTTGCTATGGCAAAAATGTGCCTGATGTGATGTGTCTTGGACCAAATCCGTTTCAGACAATTTGGTGTCGATTTACAAATGTCGGTTCGTCTGTCTTCAACTCTCGAAAGGAGTAACCGTTTTCATCTAAACTTTGCATATCATAATATTTCTTTTAAACTTAGTTCAAGTTCGACGATATTCCCTGGTCCACTCCTTCTGGTACCTCCCTCACAAAATGGTCAAACTTGTGCTAAAAATTAATTTTATAATATCATTCGAACGGACTATACGATTTGAATCAAGCTTTTAACAGTCTATTATTATTACGAAGCCTAGATCATGTCTGAAGTTGGGATCCATTGGTTCACTCCTTCAGTTATTCCCCCAAAATGGTCAACATTTCCAACTTTTATACAACAATATTAGACGAATGGCATTGCACAATCCAGTATCTTTAGATTCCAGATCAAGTCCGAAGATGGGACAAAGCCCTCCCACAAAGGGTCAATATTTTATAAACTTGTAAATTGTATTTGAAGCGAACTGAATAACCGATCCGTAACCACTTTATAAATACATATACCTTATGTAAAACGAATAATAAAACGTGTGAGTAATTTCGAGGACTTTTGCGAACCATAGGTAACCTAGAGTTAATATCTGTCGGCAACAGCGAATGATACTTTTTTGTACTGATTTTAATTTGAAATAACTTTTTAAGCCAAATATTTGAACCAAGCCGTATAATATCCAAATATGGGACTTATCAGTCCAATCCTATCCCCACAATGAAAAATTTTTAATGGCAAAACGTTGTACATCGTAATAGTGATTTTCCAAAACCAAGTTCGAAAATGGAATCCATTAGTCCAATGATTCTGGTACTTTCCCCACAAAGTGCCAATATGTATGTATGGAGCGTGCGATGTTATCCATACTAAGTATCATAGTCATATTTTTACCTAAATTAAACCAAGACAGGAGATGGGAACCAACGGTTTAAACCTTGTGGAATTTCTCTCCACAAAATTACTAAATTTTACAAATCCAATATTAAGGGAATGAAATGTTCAAACAGGACACGTCGTAGTATTTAAAACCAGTCGGACGGAGCCGACTATATGATACCCTTCACCACTTTGGGTATATTCAACAGATGAACCCAACAGATGTCGCATTTTTAGAGGACCAGTAAAATGAAATTGGATCCGTAAACATGTTATTCTGCAACCGATACTAAATTTTTCATTTCGTCAGATATATATATCTAAATCTATCTAAATCTGAACCGATTTTCAGGTAACTTAACACACATCATTCTATACCTAATTCATTACGCTGTGCTAAATTTCATGCAAATCGAAAGATGTATAAGGACTTCGGTGCACCATTTACATTAAATCGGACGAAAATATATATGGGAGCTATATCTAAATCGGAACCGATTTTCACGAAACTTAACACACATCATTCTAGACCTAATTCAGTACGCTGTGCCAAATTTCGTGCAAACCGAAAGATATTAAGGGACTTTGGTACACCATTTACATTAAATCGGACGAAAATATATATGGGAGCTATATCTAAATCGGAACCGATTTTCAATAGGGTTCGTCCTTTGGCCAAATAAGAGACCTATGTCAAATTTCATCCAAATCGGATCATAAATGCGACCTGTTCTTTGTTCACAAAAATACATGGACGGACGGAGAGATGGACATGCGTAAATCGACTCAGAAAGTGATTCTATGCATATTCTCAAAAGGAACCATGTGTCTATCTCGTTTCCTTTTGCCCGTTACAAACATATGCACAAAGACATAATACCCTGTACCACAGTGTGGTGAAGGGTATAAAAACCAAGATCTAGTTCGAAGATTGGACTCATCCACCTTTTTTTTGTGAATCCCCACACAATATAATTTTATAAAAAAAAAAATAGTTACAAATAAATATAGTTACAAAAAATCTCTTTTGTCTCCCAAAACATTTCCATGAATTGTCGCAATTATTTCAAGGATAACAAAATTTTTTTATACTGTAATATTAAATATTTATTCATGGTCAATTAAAAATTTTCCATAAAATAACAAACAAAAAATATCAAATGAAGCATGAGGGTGTGAACACACACTAACTAGTACCGTGTGAGTAGTTCAATTTTTTTTGCTTTGCACACATCAATCAATACCAAATTATTTGCATATTTCCTCCGAAATTTGAAATGTTTATTCTACTTCTTTACATTGGTTATTTTGACAAAGTAATTTAATTACTTTTACAAACAATCAAGCAACCTGGGTGTGCTCATCAAACACATTGGCGCCAGTCATTGTGGTGTGAGCCACTAACTCAGTCCTCGGTGAGCTATGACGATATTACGCTCTGGACTTCTACTCTCTGTTTACAAATCGAATTTTCATTTGTTTTTATCGATTTCTACCCCTTTCTATCTATCAATGGTATCAAATATCAAATGATGGTTCCGCCAGTGACTATCACTAACCGACCGACTGTCTGACTGACTTTTTTGGACAGGACACGGCGCCTGTAATGTCCATCACCTGTTTATGATGGAATAATATACATGATTTACTTTGGGCTCAATATGGTTTAAATAATGCTAACAATTGCACATCTCACGTTAGCAATCGCAATACAATGAAGCCGGCACGTTGGTGGGCGAGCAAATATAGGCCGAAGGTTTGATTTGATTTTTTAATTAATAAAAGCCATAATCTCAAATATTAGTTTTAAAAAGTGTTTAGGGTCACCTTTGTACGCTTTTTGCCTTTAAACCTCATAAATTTTTTTTTTATAATTTTTTTTTTATAAATTTTAAATAATAGGTGCAGATGTAACCTTTACCCTGAATGTACATATTGCATACGTTAAGGTTGATTTAAATAATTTGTTACTGATTTAATAATGAACGAAGTCATTATTGTCAAAATTACCTCCCCAGGTGAGCAGCTTTGAACCAGGCTCGGCATTGTCTTTTACCGTTCAAATATTTATATTTTCTTCATACATATCAGAAATGAATATATTTATTAAACAAGTGAAAAAGCGTTAAGTTCGGCAGGGCCGAACTTTGGACATACTGTACATAGATATACTGTCAGGTACTTGAAATGAAAATAAAGGGAACATACCAAAAAGTGACCTTTCTACAAACTGATTATGTAAACCATAATTTCAGCAATTTTTAATGAATATTTATACCCTCAGCCTTATGGCTAATGAGGGTGTATACACTTTGATACAGTGAAAATGTGCCTCGTCGAAATATTGCTTCTAGACCCCACGTATTTTTGGACCAAATCCATTTCAGAAAATTTTGAATTCATCCAATCTTTGTCTATATTATTATTTATTCCAAACTTTGTTCAAGTTCGAAGATGGGAAATATCGATCCACTCCTTCTGGTACGTCCCACACAGGGGCTAGACCTAGGCCTAAATCCGGGCTATAGTTTACGTTCTATCCTCTGCAGTTGAAATGATTACAACAGAGTCTTAGAACCAAACCCAAAACGCAGAACAAATCAGATAACTATTTTAATATAAAAAGGAGGTTATATGGGGACTACGCCAAAAAGGGTGCGAATATTAATATTTTTTAGTGGGGAGATTTGTTACCATATACGACTACAAAATACCAAATTGTAGCGAATTCGGTAGAAAAACGCGCTCAAGAACCCAAAATATCCAAAACTGACCTATATTCATAATTTTTTTTGTGGAGAGATTTGGTACCTATTAAAAACTCAAAATACTAAATTACAGCCAATTCGGTGGAAAAATACGATCAAACCCTCCAAAATTAGGAGGTACCGGTATATGGGGGCTACCAGAAAAAGTGGGCATATGTTTATAATTTTTTGTGGGGACATTTAGTACCCAATAAGAACGCAATGTACCAAATTTCAGCGTCTTCGGTTGAAAAACGCGCCCAAGAACCCCAAAATACCGAAAATTGGGGGGTACCCTTACATGGGAGCTATGCCTAAACATGGACCGATATATCCCATCTTCGAACTTGGCCTGCCTGTAGACAAACGACAATCCTATGCAAAATTTCAGCACCCTATCTCAATTCCTTCAGAAGATAGCGTGATTACAAAAGACGAACGGACGGACATGGCTAGATCGTTTTAGAATTTTACTCTGATCAAGAATATATATATATATACTGTATACTGTGTCGGAAATGAATATTTCGATGAGTTACAAACGGAATGACAAAATTAATATACCCTTCATACTATGGTGGAGGGTATAAAAACATAACTATAAATGTTCGAAAATTAAAAAAAAACTCAGGTCAAAACTTATAGCCTAGACAGACGACTGTCTTAATTTCGATTAACAACCTTAATTTCAATCAACTTGTACATAGTTCACGCTGCTAGAGAACAATATTGCCATACACTCAGTAGAAAAAGTCAGCATACAAGATAGCAATATATACAATTCGATAAAAAAAAAAAACATCCTGAAATAAGTTTTAAAAAATCCAGTATATTTTATATCCATTAAAATATGACTGTTTACTTTTTTTAAGTTAAAAGAAATTTATATCTTAACGATAAGAAATAAAACCAGTGAGCGGAACAGTATAGTCGGACGGGGCCGACCATACGATACACTACACAACTACCACGGAACTCTAACTTTCTGTGGATATTTATTCCGAGTCTGGGCAATATTTCGTGATATTTACACCTGATTAGAGGTAAACATCACCTCCTTCTTACACGAATATTGCTAAGTTTTCTTATTAGTAATATTCTGATAGTAATATTATCTGATTATTACCGAAAATTATAAGCGTTGTTCTTGAACCTGATAAAAAATATCAAAGCGATCAGTGCTATATTTCCGCCCTTTTGTGTGGTAATGGGTTACTAACTAATATATGAATACGCAATCATCTGTAAATATTTAAGTGTAACTCCCACATCCGAGTACACTCGACAATATAATTGGTATCAATATAAAGGTCAGCCACTCCTCTTAGATATACTATCAACTTCTCGGGTCTGTGCCCTTCACGAGTATATGTATACGCCATAGAATGTACATTTTGCAATTTTTCACACAAAATTCAAGGCCCATTTAACCCACTAAATATTGGCCAATCTTTATCAAAAAAAAAAAAAAAAATTAAGTATTTGGTCCATTCATCCCCTAAATATTACCCGATCTTTAGCAAAAACAAAAGGGGTCTACATTGACCAGAACCCATTCCACATGCAAAATTTCATGAAGACTGGTCCATAACTGTGGCTTGTACCGTGTTTACAAGTTGTAATGGACAGACGGACGGACGGACACACAAGTCTAGATCGACTCAGCTAGTCGAGATATGACGATCGGTATACTTAAATATTTCTTGGGGCCGCACAAAGCTATAATACCCTGACAACATAGTATTTTAAAAAAATATTAATATAGGTTTTATTTATTGTTATTTTTTATTCACATTTTACATTATAGTTTATTTTGTATATATACTTTTGTGTAGAAAATTGGTTTTCGAGCATTATAGAAGAAAGCGTAAGGTTGTACGCAGAACTTTTCTACTTAGTGTATACAAAATTGGTTGCGGTTTGAAAAATTTTTAAACCACAATTTTATGAGCGCTGTGCAAAGCTATAATCTGAACCGATTTAAAACCGAAAGTCAAAACACGCCATTCGTATGAAGTCTATGGCCCATGTTAAATGTTCGTAGCAATTGGACAGGCGAAGTGCCTTTTGGGCGCCATTTACATAAAATCGGATAAAATTATACATAGATGCTATAATTAAAACTGAACTGATTTAAATCAAACATGAGAAACGTCATTCTGAACCAACAGCAATTTCTGTATGATTTTTTCATTTATCTATCTCACTCGTAGCAAAACGCTTTCCTTTTATCGGTGACTTCAGTTTTGGGAAGAAGAAAAAGTCAGCTTGGGTCAAGTCCGGTGAATATGGTGGTTAATGCATGATAACGGTTTTGTCTTTGACCTTAAACAAGCACACAAGCATCTATGTTTTTTTCAAGTTTTGTTTACTATTTGTGCGGTCTTTAATATTTTTCAAGTGTAAACGCGATTTTTATTTAAATTTAAAAAAATTTATATATTTTTGGGCTTGAAAAAAAAAAAACTCAAAGATTGTAGAAATTCCCCACATAAAACACGTAAAAAGGATGTGAAGTTTGGCCCGGCCGAACTTTTATACCCTTCCCACATGAGGATGGCACTCAAAATATCTAAACTTAATGCGGGGCTCCTACGAAATAGGACCTTGAACTTACCGATGAATACGTGAGAAAAATGATGATTGAAATTCTCAAAATATCTAATAGTGGGCCTATCGTTATGTGCGGCGATAAATATTGATATTTTTGGGTAGTGAGATTTGACACTCAATGATAATAAAAAAAATACCAAATTATAATCAACTAACCAGAATTTTTATAGTTTTTCGAATTATGAATTCTTGAAATTCTTGTATTTTAGTTATATAGTGTCTTCGACAATATTACTGGTAAAATATCGAGGAATATTTTGGTATACAACTTTAACCCTCAACCAACTCATTGAAGGGGTCTTTTCCGTCCCCTTTTCTAGAAATGATTGAAAACTCATTCAAAACGGTGTTAAAGCTGCTCAGAATGTTCTACAGAAATGTTCGCCATAATGTTTTACTATACGAGGGCAGTTCGGAAAGTTCTTAGCCTAGCACATAAAGCGCAGTATAAACAGAAAAAAAGTTAGGTGTTTTGGAAACTTCCATCTCTGTTCTTAGCCTAGCACAAAAAGCGCGATATAAGCAGAAAAAAGTTGAGTGTTTTGCAAACTTCCATCTCTGGCAACTCCTTAATTTAGAAACAGGTGTTCAAAATATCGAAATATGGGGGTATACGGTTATATGGGGGCTACACGAAAACGTGCACCAATATATCCCATTTGAAATACCAATTCTCCTAGGAGTACCAGCAATATTGCGACCTCAGTACTAGCAATGTTGCGACCTCCACCGTGATTTCAACAGACGAACAGACATGTTGTCACGTTTAAATTCACATAGAATTTTACACATAATGACAAATTTAATATACACTCAACCTTACCGTGGAGGGTATAAAAATATTTTTTACAAAATTATAATATTAGACATAACCAGTGAGCGGAGCAGTATAGTCGGACGGGGCTGACCATATGATACCCTACACAACTATCACGGAACTCTAACTTTCTGCTGATGTTTATTTCGAGCCTGGGCAATATTTTAGATATTTGCACCGCCTTGCCAATTAGAGGTAAACAGCACCTTTTCTATACACTGACATATTTTCCTAATATTACTAATATTCAGTCCTTCTAATTACTTGTCCATATTCCCTTCACCGTGGGTTGTGCTGTGATGTTCGGCTTTCAATTGTGGTCTATAGATCGACTCGAAAAAAAAAACACAAAAAATCATGCTTTCGATACATTTCATCCCAAAATGATTATGTGATCATCACCGAAAATTATAGGCGTTGTCCTTGACCATAACTGAAATCTCATGGAAAATTTCAAAGCGATCAGCGCTATAATTCCGCACTCTAGTGTGGTAATGGGTTACCAAATAATATCTCAGTACGTAAGCACCCGTAAATATTTATGTGTATCTCCCACATCCAAATACATACGACCATATAATTGGTATCAATTTAAAGGTCAACCACTCCTCTTGAACATACTATCAACTTCTCGGGTCTAGGACATTCAGGGGCAAATATATACGCCATAGAATACAAATTTTGTAATTTTCCACACAAAAGTCAGGGTCCATTTGATCCGCTAAAACAGACATACTTATTCACTGGCCCGATCCACTTTTCCATGCAAAAATTCGCGGTGTTTGGGCCATAATTGCGGCCTCTGGAGCGACCAGAAAAATCGACAAAAATAAAGTTTTTGGTCCATTTCATCCCCTAAATATTAACAGATCTTTCCCAATGGACAGACAAATTCAATATTCAATGCATATCCTTAAAAGTAACTAAGATTCTATGTCGTTTCAATTTGAATGGTACAAACATATGTACAATGACTTAATACCCTGAACCAGGGACGTACGCATAGGGACTGTGGCCTGTATCGTGTTTAAAAATTTTTTTCAACAGCGAATTTTTCTATCTTGTACTACCGGGACCCCCCCAATATGAAATCCTGTGTACGTTGCTGCCCTGAACCATAGTCTGGAAAAAGGGTATAAATATACCATTTGCAGTTGCAAGCGAAAATATTGAATTTTTTCCAAGAAGATAAATATTTAGTTTATTCATTGTACACATAACTCAGCTATATTCGCTAAGGCTATTTTAAATGACAAAATAATGGTTCTGGTTTCCGAATAAAATCATCAATGGATTTTATTAAAAAAACACACACACACACAGAATTCCCCAGTTGTTCAAAAAATATCAATTATCTTGTATTACATAGTTATATAGCTAGTTACTTAGTGATCTAGTTACTTTTTATCCACAAATGGAACACAAAATAGACAGTTGGAATTATTTATCGATTGAAAAAGTTGTCTAGGTATATCATTCCAATTCAGTAGTTACTGGTAATGCAAAGTGTAATGAATGAATCGACTTTTTTATAGATATAAATTCTCGATGGCAAAACAAAACATAACAGTTGTCTTGTCATTTTGTTTCGACTTTTTAGTATTTTTAAAGGCAAAACAGATATTTGTTTTTCGCAAAAATATTCGTGGTGTACCATATTAAGTGATGTGGAACTTGAATTTCTATATTCGAAAGAAATACATAGGATAAATCTGAGGTAAATTTTGATTTTGTAACATAACTCAGACAAATGTAATTCTTCTACGTGATTCATTCCAGGTTTTCTAAAGATTTCGCCCTTTCAGATTGAGAGAACACACAAAGGGTTAGGGACGGATCCTTCAAACAAAATTTTACATGCATTCTGTAGACATTTAGAAACGATACAGGAAGATGTATCGCCCATAAAGGTCCGAAATACATCAATAAATGCTCAAGAGATATTCTACCAATTTTCTATAGGTGAGTTTTCGGTGACAATAAGACCTTCATATATAAATCTTTAGTCGTTTTTAAATCCCTATCTTCTCTTCAGATACATATATATCTACTACGGTGACAAAAGCACGCGAACTCGGGAATTACATATGGATCAAACAGTATACAATAATCTATTATAAAAAAAAATTAATGAATAAATTTACGTGTACAGAATTAATTTTATAAAATATTTCAAATTTTCCAAACTGTTATACAATCTAATTTGTTATATATACGTAACTAGGCATTTGGTTTATAGTTTGTATCTACCCAAGTAGCTGACCATAAGACACTAGTCAAATGCACTACCATTTTGTACTACCTAAATGACTGTATACTGGTAACGCAGACAGGGGACAATTGACTTCCCCAATGACATACCCATGTTAAATTCACCAGTCTAGGGCATGATGTGGTAACTAGTGGTAGTTACATGTAATTGGTAAAATAACTAGTTCATAACCAGTTACTCGAACTACTGGGTCATTTGAATGTCACAACAAACAAATGTTTACACACACATATATGAATATGTAAACATTTTTTATGGGGGAAAATATATTTTTTACTTACCATCAGCTGAATGACTGGAGGCTTTACGCATGCTGGTCAAGCGATAAAATGGTGGTGTTTCTGTACGTTCAATTAGGCAGTTGAGGGTCTCGACAGTTTGCAGTTCTGCCATTAACTCATCCAAGAGACGATCCGGACATGTGCGGGCCAAATACAGAGCGACACGTTTAGCCTTAAGAAATAAATAAAGGAATTAATTGAAAAGGAAACAAAGATGCATTCGGAAAAGCACATAGAAATGTATGAATGAATGGGTGATTTTTTGAGCTTTTCTCTTTTTAGCAACGCTAGTTTAAAAAACTCAGGTGCTTTTCGTGTTTTTTCGCTATCAAACATCTTCAGTTGGGTCTATAATTTCACTTTGTTTCGTCTTAAAAATGAACATCGGTTGCATATCATTGAATTCTATTTCACTTTATGGTCATTTGTTCCCTATTATTTTATGGAACCGCTTAGATCATGCGATTTAACACCTACATACTTATCTAATCAGATAAGCCCGCTTCCATTGACACATTGGAAGGCAACATTGAAGCATTAAATCATGAGAAACCCGACGAAATGTTGGTAAGAGTATGTCAAAATTGAACTAAATGTTTGGGCCATTTGAGGTGGAGTTGCAGTCAACATTAGAACATTTTTTATATTCCCATAGCTCTTAAAAAATCACCCTATAAAATAGTTAACGCTAATTAAATGCACATGAGAGAATGTAAAACTTAAGCAATTCGTTGTTATATTAAAGAACATGTTTTCATCTTGTGTTCCAGGAAACTCTCAACATCAAATTAATGGGGTGGCATATCATAACTGCAGCACGTTACATATATTACATTGCATGCATACATACATATAAACATATTTTAATTGGCGAAATATCTACTAGTATTGTACTTCCACAAAACAAATCACACTTACATAGGGCAGTAATTCGTTGGGCGCCATGCCACTCATTATCACCAGGTAGCGTAGTATCACCTTTAAATTGTTCGGCCAAAATTGACAAAGGGTACCCCATAGCTCTTCAATGTCACGCGGATGTGTATCGGAAAACTACAAAGCAATTCCAAGTAAAGAATCAATGTAAAGCAAATGAAAAAATAAAAACAACAACAACAAATCACCTTAGCTGTTATATAGAATAGATTGTTCAGTATCATTTCAGTGGCCTCTGTTGAACCGGTACCTTCTCGTCGTCCCCTCGTTCCAGAGTCGGGGAAATACTGCAAAAAAAAAAAAAAATCAAAATAAAAATTTTAATTGGAAATTGGTCACAATTATAAATAACAATCAATATTATCATTTCTCTGAAACAACAATAAGACAACGTTTAATAATACAACGTTTACTTATGCACGATTAACATTAAATTCTTTATAATAATTATGTACATGTAATTAAAATGCAATAATTAAATATTCATAACTTTTTTTTGATGATGGTAAAACATGAAGAGAGGGTGTAAATATTATTTAATTATACTAATTTGTCGTTTATCCTCAGATTTAAGAGTTATTTTTTGTCAAACGGAATACATTACATGGATTTTCTGGCATAAATAGCAATGATAATAATTTGTTCTGCCAACTGTATAGTGACAATACAGTTGACAAAAAATTATATTCGACATATCATACCCTTTGACTTATTATTGTCTATACACTTTGAGTAAAATGTGCCCCATCGTCATATCAGTACAAATCACAGATGTGATTCTGACAATTTGGAGTCGAATTACAAATGAGTCCCTTATTTTGAAAGTGGTTTAAGTCCATTGTATATTCCGATACAAATCTGATTAGCTTCCCATCGTAAAGATGGATGTATCTCATTAGAACCGGGAAATGATAAACGTGCCAATGCCAAAGAGATATCTGCCAAGAAGATATACAAGAGAGCGTTTAACTACTGCAACCGGTTTATCGGACGGGACAGAGATTCTATAACGTCCTGTTGACATAATCATTGAATGTGATGCCAATGCACATCACTTCCACTGGGGATGCAATGGCACCAATCCAACAGATGGGTCCATTTTTTATTGATTTTATACTTAGTTATAATCTTAGAATATGTAATAGGGGCAATACGTTAATAGATTGAGAGGTGAAGTCATGAACGACTCTGGGATTGCCAACTGGGAAGTATCTGAGAAATGTTCCTTTTCGGACCATAGGATATTTTCCAGATTCCTACCTCTAGAAGAAAACAAAAACCTTATACGAATCCTCGGAAGTCAAAATGGGATTAATTCAAACCCACAACAGCATCGTCGATTTTAGGTCATATAGATCTCTTCTGCGGAGATTTAAGGCTTCCTTTCCTTTAACGTACCCTGGGAAGAGATATCAGTCGGTATGGTGGTCAGAAAATCTGACATCCTTGAGAAAGGCTGCAAAGACAGCATATAATAAAGCTAGTAAGACGAAACTTAGTACAGATTGGGACGTTTATAGACAATAATTCAATAGGTACAAGTGTGAAATCAAAAAGGCTAAACGTGAGTTTTGGGTCTGCTATAGTGAGTCAATCGAAGGAGTAAACGAAACGGCCAGATTTGGCAGAGTAATATCTAAATATCCAAAATCTATACATAAAGTTAAGCAAATCGACGGGACGTGGGCAAATTTCGGCAAAGAGACTCTTGATCTTCTATCATCAACCCACTTCCCTGGTTGTAAGGACCAGAATGTTGATATGGAGTGTGCGCATCGGCATGTGGCTCGAACCAACGAGGAGAACACTATAAGGTACCCAAAAGTGGCATGAGCCATAAATAGCTTTCAACCCTACAAGTTTTTATAATGTGGGTTGGGTTTATCGATTGACTCTTTCTTGTATCTTCGCCACAATGGAAATAATGTGATATTTCATATGAAGCTGTGTACTCGATTTTATCCCTTAGACTCCAATCGTAATATATTTACCAACCTATATCAAAGCCTGAAGAGGTCAATCGGCCGAATATCTCTCCTGGTACCTACGCCACAAAGTGTCAAATTTTTGAATATTTCGAAATCCAATATCAATCTTTTGCTAATTCCGTGAAATTTTGGAAAAGATTTTTCGGTTAATATTTAGGAATGTGCTCCATGGACCAAATGTTTGTAACGCCGCGAAATTTTTGTATACCGGTTTTTCTGGTCGCTCCAGAGGCCGCAATGAAATTTTTGCATAGAAGGGGAGCATAAATTGTGAAATTTGGTACATTGGGTTCTTATTGGGTACCAAATTTCCCCCACTAAAATAATAAACAAAGGTCCAATTTTTCTGGTAGCCCTCATATAAGCGTATTTTTTTGCTGAGTTGGCTGTAAATTAGTATTTTGAGTTCTTATTGGGTAACAAATCTCTCCATAAATAATTGTAAATATAGGTCAATTTTTTCGGGTAACCCCCATATAAGAGTACCACCCGATTTTCGGTAGTTTGGGGTTCTTGAGCGCGGGTTTCAACCGAATTCGCTGTAATTTGGTATTTTGTAATCGTATATGATAACAAATCTCCAAACCATACATTATTTATATTCGCCCCCTTTTAGGGGTAGTCCCCTTTTTATAAATATTAAAAATTTTTATCTGTTTTTCCTCGTTTTGGTTTTGGTTCTAAGACTGTGTTGTAATAATTCGTACGTAATAACGTAAGGTTCGATAACGTAAGGTTCGATAATGAACTATATCGACCGGCATTTAGGCCTAGCCCCCATATAATGACACCTACCGATTTTCAGTATTTTTAATATTTAGGGTAAAGGAAGGTATTGTGATACAAAAATGTTAGTTTCGGAAGTTCTACAACGATGTGATCAATATTGGTCCCGCTTTAGGTATAGCCTCCAGAGACGTACGCATACACATTTTTTGTCTGCTGTGACAATTTTTGTATTGAACCAGCAGCTTCCACCAAACCCCTCGAAATAAAACCTGTGTACGTTGGTCATAATTGTGCCCTCTAAATTGCAGTATTTTGGGGATTTTATACACATGTTCCATCCTGCCATGCGTCGTTAATATAGGGGTTTTCGGAAAAAATCTCCACTAAAAGTTGCTGAAATTTATATGTGGTGTATATTCTGGTTTACAACATTTCCAAGGGTATCCAAAGTTCGTCCTGGCCGAACTTAACGCTTTTTCACTTGTTTTTTACCCTTATATGGGGTCTACCCGGAAAAATGGACCTATATTTATATTTTTTTGTGGAGAGATTTGGTAAATAATAAGAACCCAATGTACTAAATTTCAGCGAGTGCGGTTGAAAAATGCGTTCAAAAACCCCAAAGTACCGAAAATTGGGAGCTATACCAAACTTGACCTATTTGCAGACAAAAGACGACTCTATTCAAATTTTTGGCGATTTACCTCAATTCGTTTAGAGGCTAGAGTGATTACAACAGACGAACATGCTTAGATCGTCATAGAATTTTACGCTGATCAAGATTATATATGTGTATATATATATGAGTTACGATGAGTTACAAATGGAAAAACAAAATTAATATGCCCTCCATACCATGATAGGTAAGGGTATAATAATCATATACACATTAAAAATACCTGAAATGGGAGCTATGTGAAAAAATTGACCTATATTGAACGCATTCTGTACGGATATCGAGTCTAGGAGTCGTACAAAATTCTCAAGGTATAGCTAAATTTTTACAAGCGTAATAAAAATAAATAGGTTTTCCCCTGATGTTCTAACTTAAATTCCATATTAAAATTTTTAAAGACACTTTCAACTGTATATGTCCTTAACATAAACGTGTAATAATACTTCCCTGTATCCTATCCTTTCATTGCCCTTAAATCAATCCTGAATAACAATTCAATGGTAATTTTGTATAATAAATTCTATTTCCCACTTACCATGATGTACGACAATGGCGTGGCTGGGGGCACTGTTGTTGCAACCAATTCCATATTATGCAGCCATGGCTGTAAACATTGCAACAATAGTGTACGCACATCTTCTCGGGCTGTTTGAAAGCGGTGTGTAATTTCTGCAAAAAATTAAATAAAATAAAATTATAAAAAAAGAACTTAACATAACAGCATCCAGAAAAGCCAACGAAACTTCCAATTACCTGAAAACATTGACATTGTCAGCTCCGGACGCAACTGGGCCAATTGTTTGGACAAGAAACGCTGCGAACGGCAATAAGCACTACTTAGCAAAACATCCAATGTTCCCACTTTGTCATCTTCTGTAATGAAAAGAAAATACCTAAACATTAGAGGAGTCTATGTGATGAATAAAAATGAACAAAAAACTGAAACCGGAAAATGGCAAAAAAATCCTCAAAAAAAAAAAAAAATATAAGCTTCATTTAATGGATATATGTACTCGTCGGTTTAGTGGTAGCCATGCCAACCATCAGAGATTTGTTCAAGTGATTTTTTTGTTTGACAAAAAAATTACGCGTTTATTTTACGTCTCTGCGGGCAATAAGTTTAGAAGTACAATGGCAGGGATTGGCATTCATGCGTTATTTAACTTTCACCAACGCCAGTGAAAATCCAACTGATTTCCACGCTGCCAGCGTTGAGCGGAAATGGAGGAAAAATAAAAGATGACATATGAATAGTAAGAGTTAGCGGTAGTAGTATTTTAAGAGAATATTAATAGGATTCTCTTAAGAAAATGGCAGAAGGAAAATAGGAATTAGGACAGGCATGCTTACCCATATACGCTACCGTAACAAAGGGTCGATTGGTAAACATATTTTCTCTTTCTTTCTCTTTACTATAGACGTTTTTAACGGTGAATTCTCAGTTACGCTCGCACACACTTGCTCTCAATTTAATTTTGCCCAACACTGAATTAGGACCTTTCAAAAGTCTTACATTTTATTAATGGAACTGAAAATCGTTGTACATTTCGACCGGGGTTTGAAAATGCATAACATTGAGAACCAAACATGATCCTTATATTGTAAATTTTCCCATCATATTTTTTTTACCCACCCAGAACCCGTTATGGTAAATTACAGCCATTATGGTTGGCTAATATATACATCGGACTATCAACATATCTAAAATAAGTTGTGACCTGTATTTAGGGAACAATTTCAAAATATTCACCTCTATTAAACACCCTCGGCAAAAATGTTTTTTTCAAGAATCAGTAATGGAAATTTACAGCCACATAAGTGGAAGTGCAGCCAAAATTAAAAAAATCTAAAATGGCGACAGGACAGGACCTGTGTCAAAAGTTCGATCAATAACGGTAATGCGTGTTTTCCATCATAAGTGCCTGTAATTTGATACTGGTTTTTCTTAAAGGATAAAAAATCTTGTAACAGAACATTTGTTTACCCAGAGCCATTAGATTTCCAGCGATTTTATGTATATTGCAACTCCATGAAATTTTTATCGGAGACCCCATAACAATAGGAAAAAAGTTCCCAATGCTGTTGTTCTTAGAATTTTTGGTATTACGAATGTGATATATGGATCCATGTTTTGACATAGGCCTTATATAAAGGACACGGCCCATATTCGGTATTTTGAAGGTCTAAGTCACATTTTACCATCAAAATAGCGCAAATATGGCATTTTGGGTTTTTGGAGGCTGCCATTCACGAGGAAAATTATCTATATAGGTCCATATTTTAATTGTATTCCGGAAAAAATTTCTGCAGAACATTTTCGATATATGTCCATGGTTTGAGGTGAAGCACACGTCCCCTTTTCGATAGGAGGTTGTTAAAGGTTTTAGCCACATGTTCGCAAGGAAGTGGGGATAATTTTGCATTCCCGAATTTGTTCGCATATATATCTAAGCGAACAAATTCCACTATAAGTCCATGTTTTGACACAGCCCTCATATGAATATCCCGCCCCATTTTTAGTATTTTGAAGGTTTTTGCTGCATTTTCGAACCAAAATGGCTGTAATTTGGTATACCGGGTTTTTGGAGGCTGGCATTCATTTATTTCATGTTTTGACATGGACTTTGTGTCAAGTTCGGAAGCGATTTTTGGCATATTGAAAGTAACTGTAATTTGGCCTTACGGTTTTTTTGAAGGACGAAAAATACGTCTGCAGAAAATTAAAATGAACACCCCCTCTTTCTTGCTACTTTGAAGATTTTTTTAGTCACATATTCGCAAAGAAGTGGCGATAATTTTATATTCCGACATTTTAGAGGAAATATACATATATAAAAAATATCTATATCCAAAATTTTATTGGAAAGTCTAAAAGTCGACGTCGACTTTTGATATTTGAGGAAATTGCAAAGTCGACATTTCAAGATCGACTTTCGATCTTCTTCATAAATACTTGGTTAATTATCTCAAAGCCCAAATTGCTCAAAAATTACACATTCTGGAATTTAATTTTATCTGTTGACAACAATTAATTTAAATAAATAAATTTTTAGTCGATTTTGCATTAGTCGGAAAAAGTCGAAACTCGATTTTGAACAGGTTTGACAAAATCGAATGATCGAAAAGTCGACTTTTTAGTGAAAAGCAAATATCGAAAAGTCAAATAGTCGACTTTTTGGTCGGCGGCAAAAATCGTAAATTCTAAAAGTAGACTTTTGGGCTCGTCTACGTATCCCTAGTTTTAACATAGTCTTTGAGTTATAGGAAGAAAAAGTTGTATATCATTGATTCCATCTGGTGCAGGTCATTGTTGAGATGTCATATCTACAGTTATATCGTATGAGGATTATTTTTATAAAAGCTATCGTCATTACATTTCGAGTCCTTGTGTGCCATTTTCGTCAATTTTTCTAGACCCATAAATTAATTTTGACATGCAAATATTCGACAAAAAATGTGGATCACATGATTTGAAATAATCGCTATTTGCCGTTTTTGCTTCGCCATTATTCACCATTACCAGATCCTTGGCTAGAAACCCCTATTTGATAGATATAAGGTTTACTGAGGAAGGATATACATATACAGAATCCCATATTTTCGAACCGGATTTTCAGATAAAAACCCCAATTGTTTTATCTGTTAAAAATGTCCCAAATAAAAATAAGAACTTGTTGCATTCGTTTTTGTTTATTCTCACATAAGAAGCCATTAGGCAGAAGGGCATTTTTTTTTGTTCATTGTACATTGCACGTGTGTATGTGAGTTTTTCTTTAATAAATTGACCCACATTGTGGAACACACACATACATATATATCTTAATTTTATGAATGAAATTTTGTGCAGAGCCCCAATCATGCGCATTTAGATAAACATTCTCTTTGGACACATTCAAGAGACTGGGTATTTTGGTTTTCTCATTTCACATCCTGTGGGAATCTATTAATTGGTGAACGAACAACTGTTGAACTGGTGAAAGCAACTGGGACAAGGTCCTTATAAACAAATTACATTTTACAATTTACTTTCAGTCTTTTGCGCGCTGTTTTCCTGCTAAGTTCAGAAATCGAAAACAATTAACCCACTGATATGAAAAAGAAGAATAAGGAACACCATCAAAAGTGAAAGTGTTGACTGTTTTAAAGTGGAAAGATAATAAAGAAATAATAATAATAATAATAAATTTGAATATGTTAAACTATATTTGAAAGAATATATTAAATTAATTTAAAGGTGTAAATATTGTATTTGTTTAAAATAAAAATTTAAAAACAAAATTTAAACAAATGATGTGGCGTTATGCTTTATTGTTATTAAAATGATTTTCCAAATTAAATTTTATGGCAAATGTAGTTTTAAATAATTTAAAAACGGAACTACAAAAATATATACAAATATCTGTTGGTGTTTGAAAAATTAAAAAAAGAAATTTTTATTCCATGTGAATTTTTAATTAAATTTTATAAAAAAAATAAACAAGAACGAAAATAATTATATTCTGTTTTATCTAGTTTTGTTACAAAAATAATGTCAAATAATTAATTAATAAAAAAAAATAAGTGAAAACGAACAAAAATAATAATAATATATAAATAATAGTTAAAAAGAAAAATCAAATTTAAAACTGCAAAATATAAAAATATATAAAACGACAAATATATAAAAATATATAAAATCATTAAATAAAAATTAAAGTATTTAAAAATTTATTTAAAAATAATAATGAAATATATAAAATAAAAAATATGGTATTTAAAACTAATATTAAAATATATAAAAGAATGAAATGAAATACATGAATTATATACCCCGGTACAGAACTTACAAGAATCATTTGTAAATGGAAATTTACAATTTTTCCTTTTAAATTTCAAAAGTTTTACAAGCTTTTGTGTATGTAAACAGTCTAATAAATAAGAGTAAATTAATATTTTGATAATATTTTTTAATTCTTAGCCACAACCACCACAAAAAAACATTAAAAATCCCTTGTCATAACGGATCTAAATTTTTATACTCGCACGACACTGTGGCACAGGGTCTTTGTGCATAGGTTTGTAACATGCAAAAGGAATAGCCTCATATTTACATTTGACGGAATATAAATAGAATTACTTTCGGAGTTGATTTATGAACGTCCTGGCGGACATTTCTGTCCATTAGTCTGTCTGTTTATGTACTATTGTAAAAAACGTTCTAGACGAGTTTATGATCCAAATGAGATGGAATTTGTTATTGGTCATTTGGTGAAAATCGGTTCATATTTTGATATAGCGTTCATATATGTTATTATCCGATTTCACAATACGCCACCAAAATTACAATATTTGTTAAATTCTAGAATTTTATGTAAATGGTGTATCAAAGACCCCTGGTTTCTTCAATTTGCATATCGTATAGAATTTAGTCTAGAATGCCCTGTCGTGAGATTTGTTTTAATCGGTTCAGATTTAGATATAGCTTCCATATATATTTTCGGCCATTTTCATATATTTTCATTGTTCGAGATTTTGTCTTTAAAGACCCAAAATAACATTTTCCCAGCCTCATTTTTTCATGCCTCATCGAAATATCGGATTTAGATTGATCCCACGTTTAGAAACATGCGCATGTTTTCTGCCTCATGCGGACGATAACTCTGAAATGGAGTGCACATATTTATATATTTCTGCTAAATTATTTAGGTAGAAAAAATGGGTAAAAAATTGTCAAATGAATTAATAATGTAAAAAATACTATTATTCGAATTTTAAAAATACTAATATTTTTACACAAAGCACTATGGGCCATGAATCCCAAATTAAATTTTGCCAAAAAGTAAATTTCAGGTAGAGACGAAAAAGAGTTATATATGTATTTCAAATCAGGGGACTTTGAGCTATAGACCCGAAAAATTGTATATCATTATGGGTCACGGTTTACAAATGAAATGAGGTCAAAGTCCAAAGTCAAAATTTCATAGTTTTTTGAATATAATTTATATTTGAAAAATATAAATTTGCAACCGTTTGGAAACTTAACAGTTATTGCCGATAATATAAAAAATAATCGTTGAAAATTGCATTTAACAAAAAATAAATAAAAATTTACTTTTACTAACAAAGCCTGCCTGCTACGCAATTTTGAATTCATTTTCTTTGATCTTTAAAATCTAGTTTCGCATTTGTAATCAGTGGATAAAGCTCTAGAAATCTTGAAAAATTGAAATTGAAAAATTATTCGATTCACCATATTAAATTTTTACTTTTACTTTACATTTTACTTTTTACTCTTATAAATGATATTTATTTATTTCTCTAATTATGGCAAAAAAAAAAGGATTTTTAACCCATTTTATAGTTTGGTTATGTTTTTCAACTGAATTGGCTATAATCCAAAATTATTCAAGGTATCCCATACTACATAAAACAACGATTTCATGTTTACCGATTGAATTGTTTCTGAATTCTTTTGGGGCACTTTCTTCAGCTTCGGCCCATTGTTTGGATTGTTCTTTTGTCTCTGGAGTTTAGTGGTGGATACATGTCTCATCAACAGTTATGAAACGACGCTTAAAAGCCATCAACAGTTATGAAACGTTTTTGACGCTATTTTTAATGAAGCCATTTTATGTGTTCATGACAGAGAGGGAAGTTTCCAAAACACTTAACTATTTTTTTGTTTATATAACTTTTTTCTGAAACTATCAAACTAGATGAAAAGTTCATTTTTTACTTGTTTTATGATCCATTGCTTGTATATGGACATTGACCAGCACCCATATAAAAATCGAGGCCATGTTCTGGGAATTACAATTTTTCTACTGGGTTTGAAAGGCCTTGGTGAAAAGGAAAAATTCCCCATGGGTCATAGTTGGGAGATATGGCGTGATTATTGTTATTATTTTTTTTTTTTGCTGGCAACCCAATTATGCTTGGAGAGATAGCTCCATATATTCATTTATAGCTATTGTATGTATATTTTGAGATAACATGAATGAGAAATTTTTTGTAGAACATTTCGTTCTTCTGACACGATGTCTTGTGTGTCCTTAATTTATTGAACTGGGTTCCAATTAAAACAAGATGAGATTTTACATTTTCGCAATATTTTACAAAAATTTTGCTCATTTGTGCAAAGATATAGAAACCGTAAAGACTCGACAAAATGCATTTTGGCAAAATAGTTTATGAAAAAATATCCAGGGGGAATGAAGGTTAACAGATGCATGTTAAGAATAAAAACGCCAATACGCGAAAATGTGTGAATAAAATGTAAATATAATTAGAGGCCTGCACTCAAAATATGTATTTTCATTTTATAAGCTTAAGAAATTGCATTAAAAAAACGTTTAATATTGTTCTCTCTGTTGTTATGATATCGTAACAACAGAGCCATCTGTTGGAAATTGCTTACGTATCAATTGTCCTATCTTTATACTTTTATGTCTTTGATTTGTGTTTAGGTAGGGTCCTCAAAGGAGATAAATCGATATTCTATCGTTTTATGGGTCTATTAATTTTAATTTTAGCCGTTTCTTGTCACAAAAATCCTATATGTATGTATGTATTTCAATTAATACAATACATGTACATTCCTTTTTATGTAGAACTGTCAAAAGTGTCCGAATTACATTCTAAAAATATATCTAGTTAAGCCAAATATGACAAAAAAATTAATTTCGTGGAAAAAATAACCGAATTTTCTGAATTTTTTAAGCGTATATTGAGATAATACGAATGAAGATATGAAGCTGTCTCCCCAAGTATAATAGGGTCGCCAGCAAAAAAAAAAAAACAAAAACAAATATATATATATATATATATATACAGTGATATATATATATATATATATATATATACGCCTAAAGCCAGAAAACTAAAGATGTAAAAAGAATTATGGATGATGGAGTATGTTCGTGGACATATTTAGATCATATTTCTGCAAGAATCACAGCGTAAGACCTATTGGTCACGGCAAAATATATAACAATCCAAAAACGTTTATCACAAAAAAGTATTTTGCTTTTTATTATTATTTTAGAAAAAATTGTTATATAGAACACGTTTGGTCTTTTTATAGTTACCATTGCGGGTAACGACATACTATAAGTGATTTGGCAACGATTCCAATAAACCACGGCATTTGTTCGCGAGTATTTTCTCACATTTACGTTCATTACATTCTCCAGCAATATTTCATTTAATATTTGGTAATTTCTCGTCCTAATCTCAAAAGCAGAGTATTAAATATAGCAGGGACGTACGCAGGGGGGCGGCCCGGGGGGCCCGGGCCCCCCCCGAAATGAAAAATTTTCACGGTAAATTTATGTTTGCAACAGCGATTTTTTTCATTTTGTACTACCGGGCCCCCCCCGAAATGAAATCCTGTGTACGTTGCTGAAATATAGTCGTCGCGGATTCAAAACATCCCAAATATGTTAAGAATAATAAAAATGAGGTTTTACAAAACATATCGCGAGGACAGGACCTTAAAAACTATTGAAACCAAAATCCGACAAACAAATTATTTAAAAAAATATCGCGAAACCCCATTTTTCTAACTTCGAAAACTTTATGGTTCATTATTACTGATCTAGGAACCAAAATATACTATGAAAATAGCAATAAGGAGGTCAGATTCAAAGATATCGACGGTTTTCTGGCAATAGAAATACATCTTATTTCGAAAATAAATAGATCGACCCGTTTATTCCACACATTTTATTCGCAACTGATGGTGTTAATCGGAGATAAAATATAGAATGCTTTGCCACCAGCAACCACAGTTTTTCAAAAGACAAAAGGATTTGACTAATAATGATGTTTTCTCGAACTTCATGTATTGGTTTTTACTCTTGCTTTAGAACTGTTCATATCTTTGACTGACCCCCTTATTGGTATTTACATTGCATATATTGGTTCCTAACAATATTACAAAAAATTTCTTTTTGGTTTTTATAGTTTTTAAGGTTCAGTTATATTTTGCAAAACCTCTTCTTTATTATTCTAAACATATTTAGGATGTTTTGAAGCCGCAAGGACAATGTTTAATACTCAACAAGATTAGGACGAAAATGACAAATATTAAAGAATCAATTAAATGTAAATGTGAGAAAATGTGCTTGAACAACAGGCAGTGGACAGATTTTTTTTTTAATATTTGTCAAAATCCGTCGCCTGTAAATAATTCTTTCGAATTACACCACACATATTTATCCTTATTTTGAAAATCCATACGTACATACATAAAGACATATGTCAAAGGCTTTATCCGATTGGACTCAAATTTTGTATTTAGGCGTTTCATGCTTTAATTGATCGATATTTGGGGTCATGTCAAAAATATGCAAAAAATATGCAAAATATATGCAAAAAATATGCAAAATATATGCAAAAAATATGCAAAATATGCAAAAAATATGCAAAATATGCAAAAAATATGCAAAATATGCAAAAAATATGCAAAATATGCAAAAAATATGCAAAATATGCAAAAATATGCAAACATATGCAAAATATGCAAAAATATGCAAAATATATGCAAAATATGCAAACATATGCAAACATATGCAAAATATACAAAAATATACAAAAATATGCAAAATATGCAAAAATATGCAAAAATATGCAAAATATATGCAAAAATATGCAAAATATGCAAAAATATGCAAAAAATATGCACGGTATGCTAGGTCGATATGCGTTAAATATATGCAAAAAATATACAAAATATGCATTGTCGATATGCAAAATATGCAAAAATATGCAAAATATGCAAACATATGCAAAATATGCAAAAATATGCAAAATATGCAAAACATATGCAAAAATATGCAAACATATGCAAAATATGCAAACATATGCAAAATATGCAAAAATATGCAAAATATATGCAAAATATGCAAACATATGCAAACATATGCAAAATATGCAAAAATATGCAAAATATACAAAAATATACAAAAATATGCAAAATATGCAAAAATATGCAAAAATATGCAAACATATGCAAAAATATGCAAATTATGCAAAAAATATGCACGGTATGCTAGGTCGCAATATTAAAGATAGAACTTTGAAATTTTGCACATATATTATTATTACTCCTAGGATGTTTGGTATTGGAAGTGGGATATATCGGTCCACGTTTTAGTATATCGCCATATAACGGTTAAATATGTTTGCATGTTTTATACATATATTTAGCAAATTTTTCATAATGCCCCAAAAATCTAACAGTTGAACCATGAAACGCATACATACAAAATTAGATTTCTATAGGTTAAAAACAAAGAAAGCACACAAATTCGAAAACTACCATGAAAAATCTTTTTTTTTTTTTTTTTTTTTTTTTTTTTTTTTTTGATTAAAATAATTGCATATGTGAAATATGTTGCTCATATTTTGCATATTTTTGCCAATATTTTTCATATTTTTTGCATATTTCTCGCATATCGACCTAGCACACCGTGCATATTTTTTTGCATATTGTGCATATATTTTTGCATATTTTGCATATGTTTGCATATTTTGCATATATTTTGCATATGTTTGCATATTATGCATATTTTTTTGCATATTGTGCATATATTTTTGCATATTTTGCATATGTTTGCATATGTTTGCATATATTTTGCATATTGTGCATATATTTTGCATATGTTTGCATATTTTTGCATATTTTGCATATGTTTGCATATTGTGCATATATTTTGCATATTTTGCATATGTTTGCATATTATGCATATTTTTGCATATTTTGCATATTTTTGCATATTTTGCATATATTTTGCATATTTTGCATATGTTTGCATATTTTGCATATGTTTGCATATTTTGCATATTTTGCATATATTTTGCATATTGTGCATATATTTTGCATATTTTTGCATATGTTTGCATATTTTGCATATGTTTGCATATATTTTGCATATTGTGCATATATTTTGCATATTTTTGCATATTTTTGCATATTTTGCATATATTTTGCATATATTTTGCATATTTTGCATATGTTTGCATATTTTGCATATGTTTGCATATGTTTGCATATTTTGCATATGTTTGCATATTTTGCATATATTTTGCATATTGTGCATATATTTTGCATATTTTGCATATTTTTGCATATGTTTGCATATTTTGCATATGTTTGCATATTTTTGCATATTTTAGCATATATTTTGCATATTTTTGCATATTTGGCCTATATTTTGCATATTTTATGCATATATTTTGCATATTTATTGCATATCGACCTAGCATATTTTGCATATTTTTTGCATATTTTGCATATATTTTGCATATTTTGCATATTTTTTGCATATTTTGCATATATTTTGCATATATTTTGCATATTTTGCATATTTTTTGCATATTTTGCATATTTTTTGCATATCTCGTGCATATGCAAAATATGCAAATATGCAAAAAATTAAAAAATATGAACCCTTCAAATAATTCTAAATCCTTTGAAACGAATTTGTGTCCAATCAGAATTTCGATATCTTCATTATTAAAAAATATGCAAATATGCAAAATCCGAGGTCTAATGATTACCATTCACTTTGTGTTGAACTCTTCAGAGGTAATATTGAAATGCCATCAACATTTAACATCAATGTGTGCTATTGTTTGCTACTCCTTTCTTTGACACAAAAAGGATTTACAGAGAAAAGCTTTAACTGACAAATGTAGTGAGATGTAAATAATAACAAAATAATGGCTTGAAAACATTTCTATTATGTGTTAAATCAATATCCCGAGAAAGGCAAAATAATAATAAAAAAAAGAACGTCACTATAGAAACGTGCCATCGATTAATCTTAAATATTTCAATTTTGTAGTTGAATTTGTGGCATTAACGTGTAAACTGATTAGTATTTAAATGTTTACTTTTTGTTCATGGATATATGTATGTCGAAAATTTAGTATGAAATTTTCAATTGAATATCATCAGTTGGCGATTAGCAAAATATTTATCGTTCTGTAGGATTCGTGGAACAACAATTTAGGGTTGGCGAAATCCAATTTAATTGTCAGTAAATACAATTGTATTACACAAGTGTTTCGTTACTATAAACTATTTAAATAGAATTTTGGGTATTTATGTAAACAATCGTATTTGATGGGTTTTGTAAAGTGTGCTTATTCAATAAGCAAATTACGAATAATACAAAATTCAAATCCAGCATTGAGAATTCATTTAAACATTTTTTTACTTCTGGTGTGATGATTTTTTTCTGGTGACCCTAATTGATATTCCGAATTGACCCAAAGGTCGTAAGATGGTATCAGGTACCAAAGGTTTCGATTAGTGCAAACCTTTTGGTACATGTACGACAAAATGTTAAAATTTGGAATACAAATTTTGGAAAATTTGGAATGTTAGTTTTGATTGGCTTTTATTTCACATTTGTAATCAGTGACCAAATCTCTACAAAACGTGTAGAAAAATTATTCGATTAATTTAATTTAAGAAAAAATAACCTCCGTTTTCCTATTGAATTTGAAATTTTTCTTGTAGAATCGTAATCAGGGTCCCCGAAAACCCTTATATGAGACATTTCTTTAAAATCTGATATCCAGTGACCAAATCTCTACAAAAGGTGGTGGAAATTCATTCAATAAATTTATTTTGAAAAAAAAATAATAATCAATTTTCCTATTGAATTTGTACTTTTTTCATGTAGAATCGTAATCAGCGTCATCGAAACCCTTATATAAAAACTCATAATGCCATTGCTCCAAATCGTCGTTATACCCTTCACCACTTTGGGCATATTATACATGTGTATCCTAAAAGACGTTGCCTTTTCGAATGAGCATTGACATGAAATTGAACGAAATTATAAATGGAAGCTATGCTATATCTATATCTGAATCGATTTCAAGGAAAGTTTTCAGAGATTAATTTATATTAATTTCAGTACGTTGTGTCAATCGGCCTAGCTAAGGGCCTTTTGTGCACCATTAAAATCGGACGAAAATATATATAGAAGGTGATTGTAAATCTGATCCGATTTTCACAAAACTTTGCACACATCATTCTAGACGTAATTCAGTACGCTGTACCCAAAATCGAAAGCTATAGGGGCCTTTGGTGCAGCATTTACATAAAATGTGACGAAAATATATATGGGTGCTATATCTAAATCTGAACTGATTTTCATGAAACTTTGCACACATTATTCTAGACTTAATTTAGAAAAGATTTGCAACGACTATGGCGCAGCATTTACCTAAAATCGGGTGAAACTATATATCGGAGCTATATCTAAATCTGAACCGATTTGCACGAAACTTATCACACGTCATTCTACACTTAATTCAGTACGCTGTGCCAAAATTCGTACAAATCTAATGCTTTTCAGGGACTTTGGTGCACCATTTACCTAAAATCGGGAGAAACTATATATGGGAGCTATATCTAAATCTGAAACGATTTTCCCGAAATTTAACACTTATCTTTGTCGACTTAATTCAGTACGCTATGCCAAAATTCGTGCAAATCTAATGATTTTCAGGGACTTTGGCGCAGCATTTACCTAAAATCGGGTGAAACTATATATCGGAGCTATATCTAAATCTGAACCGATTTGCACGAAACTTATCACACGTCATTCTACACTTAATTCAGTACGCTGTGCCAAAATTCGTACAAATCTAATGATTTTCAGGGAATTTGGTGCACCATTTACCTAAAATCGGGCGAAACTATATATGGGAGCTATATCTAAATCTGAAACGATTTTCCCGAAATTTAACACTTATCTTTGTCGACTTAATTCAGTACGCTATGCCAAAATTCGTGCAAATCTAATGATTTTCAGGGACTTTGGCGCAGCATTTACCTAAAATCGGGTGAAACTATATATCGGAGCTATATCTAAATCTGAACCGATTTGCACGAAACTTATCACACGTCATTCTACACTTAATTCAGTACGCTGTGCCAAAATTCGTACAAATCTAATGATTTTCAGGGACTTTGGTGCACCATTTACCTAAAATCGGGCGAAACTATATATGGGAGCTATATCTAAATTTGAACCGATTTTCCCGAAATTTAACACTTATCTTTGTCGACTTAATTCAGTACGCTATGCCAAAATTCGTGCAAATCTAATGATTTTCAGGGACTTTGGTGCACCATTTACCTAAAATCGGGCCAAACTATATATGGAAGCTATATCTAAATCTGAACCGATTTTCCCGAAATTTAGCACACATCATTGACGACTTAATACTGTACGCTATGCCAAAATTCGTGCAAATCTATGCGACCTGTACTTTGCTCACAAAACTACATGGACTCAGAAAGTGATTCTATGCATATTCTCAAAAGGAACCATAGGTCTATTTCGATTATTTTTGCCTGTTACAAACATATGCACAAATACATAATACCCTGTACCACAGTGTGGTGAAGGGTATAATTAAAGCATTGAGGAACATGATTTTGAAAAATTTGGCATATCGTTCGGCTCATACCATGCAATTTTTTACGAATGATTAGGTGCAGTTGCGATGATTATCGCAAAAATTGCTAAATATTGTGAATGGACATTGCTCAGGAACTGTTGAAAATCGTTAACGAAGACACCTTTGATACAGCACGACAAAGTGTTAAAACTTGCACGAAGGAACTTAACATTTTTCCAAACGGATGGTGGAAAAATCTTAAAATATTAACTTCTATTATTTTATGCATTGAGAGAATGTTTAAAAATGTTAATTACAAACAAGTAAAAACGTCGTTAAGTTCAGCTAACCGAACTTTTTATACTCCCCCACCATGGGATGAACATTTAAAATACCAGTAATTGTTCCGGACGTTCATAAATGGCTGGCTATATTTTGGGTAGGAAGATTTGACACACAATGAGAATGAGAACCGTTTCTTTCTTTCTCGAAATGTATTTTTTTACGTTAATAGCTAAACTAGCTGTCGGACGAATCCGACAGTTTAACATAATAAGGAAAGTATACTGAATTTATTGAAATGCATACGGGGTTTTAATGACAAGAAACGTGTACAATTGAGAATATACCATTGAATCGTTAAAATATCGGCTTCTCGCCTTTGAGGAACCCAGCTATTATCTTATGAGCAACATATTGCGAGGATGAAAAATCGCATCTTGTGTTAATTGGAGTCCGGTTCAAAAAATTAATGACGAAAAGGACACACAAGGAATCGAGTTAGAAGAACGAAATGTTCTACAAAAAATTCTCATTCGATTTTACTGAATAAGTGTAATCTCAAAAAATACATACAATAGCTACAAATGAATATATAAAGCTATCTCCTCAAGTTAATAGCGACACAAGCAAAAAAATTATCACGACATATCTCCGAACTTTGACCTATGGGGATTTTTTTCCTTCTATACTCACCAAGGTCGTTTAGAATTTTTCATCCCTCCGGACCATGACCTCGATTTTGTGGCACCATGTTATGACCGTACGACCTTGTAGGAAGAATTCACGATGCTGCACATTTGATCGGACTTGACGTGCTTTTTTGCAGTCTTGGTTCTTCTGGACGTTTTCACTGGGGTGGATGGGCCTTTTCCCATGTCATAAGTATATATGGGCAATATTGCCAATTTTTTAATATTCCATTTTCAAAAAATTGTTTTCGTGGTACATCAATTATTTTTGGTACACATATAGAGAAAAATATCCTGACTCCGAAAGATTTTATTTCATCCGAAACGCGTTTACTCATATCATTCAATCAGATCTAAAAAGTTGGCCCCAAAAATAGGGTTTTTAGAAATTTGATCGCACAAAATTTGGATGAGTATACTCTGAAGCTTTGCACAAAATATACATCAAATTGCTCAGATTCGCGATTACAATAATCTTATAAACGATTTTTAGAAATTCCTGTTTGCATATTAAAGCAAGAAGTAAAATTCAAAAAACACTCAAGATCGAGCTTCAAATTGTTAGCACCATTTAAATGTAGAAGTTTTGAAAAATGATACATAAAAGACGTAGTCCCCATTTTGTAGGCTTCTAGTTTTATATTGACACGAAGACCATAAAATGAGTGGCTCAATCACAAATCGATAGAGAACATAAAAAACTGTTTCGCCTCAATGTAGACACAGCTTCCCCCCAAATAAAGTTTGGAGGTTAATATCATGCAACGACATATCAATTAACCAAAAACTATTCAATTTTATTCATATACAGGGTAAGATAAAAAAAATGCAACAAAGTCGTACGCCATAATTTTAAATTTTTTTTTTTCATTTTATTGAAGGAAAGTTAAAATGTCGGAAATAGCCTCATCTTTTAGAATAAGTTTAGATTTGTTCGAATTGGTCACCTTTGGCCCGAATTATGGCATTCAAAAGACCAATGAAACCTTCACACGCTGACCGAATGCTTCTCTGCGGTATTTTGGTCCTTTAATACGCCCTCCAGAATATATTCGCGATAATATTCGGCATTTATTCTGATGCCACGGTCGAGCGACCATCGGCTGTTATGGCGGCCCACACCATCGCCATGATCGGCGCTTGAGTGCCGCTCTGGTGGCCAACCCATCGTGCACATTTTCAGCTGACCTCATTGGCCTCAAACTGCTGGACAACGAATGTTTTCTCATCGGAGAAAACCAAATTCGGCAGTTCACCACATTCGGCCAAGCGAAACAACTCTTTAGCTCTTTTGAGTCAATTTTCTTTCTCTTGCGGTATAAGTTCTTGAATTTTGTGGAATTTCAAATGGCTTTACCCCGAGCATCTTTTTCATTATTTGCCAAATGGAATATTGCGATATGTTTAGCTCAAGAGGCATTTTTCGGGCACTGCGACGCGGGTTTCGATCAAGGCGTTTACTTCTTCACATTTCGAACCGTTTCTGCTGATGTTGCTTTTTCCTGCCGTCCACTTTCTTCGGCCTACAGTCGGCACAACAGATTTATTTATTTAATTTAAGGGAACCCCACCCCCCCCCCCACCCATTCACGATTTTAATTTTTCAATATTTTCAATGGGCTGGTAAATCAATACCAATGCTTGTTACGGTTTGTAACTTTGCACATATATATTTGAAGATTTAAAAGAGAAGAAAAATAATTTACAAAAAAAATTTTGTTTATTTTTGTTGTTGTTGTTTTTTGTAATTATAGAGAAGTCCCTATTTTGATGGTGGGCATGATAACTCTTCACTGGAACATCGGAATCCGAAAATTCCAACGGTGTTAGAAAGAGTACATGTCTGGCTCTCGTATGAACTAGGATTATTGACTTCGCTCTAAAATTAATAAAATGGCGGACCTTTGAAAAAAATATTTTCGGAAAATCGCCGATTTTTGTCCAAAAACCAAGTTAAAAAATAAGGAAGATCTTCACCGATTGGCTTTATGCTAGTTCATACGATAGCTATACACTCACAGAGAAACGTGTAAAAATTTGGAATCGATTGGGTTATTAGTTTTTGAGTTATCGTGCCCACCATTCGCAAAAGAGAAAAACGCGCTTAAAGTTTTAGAAGCCCTTTAGCTGTCACTTGATGTTGACATAAAAAATCGGCTATATCTTCAAGAGTTCTTGAGATTTTTCACTTGAAATGTTGTAGGGACATTCTGGAATTAGTGTAGATTCGTATTAAATCAAAAAAATTGTTACCCCAAAAAAAGGGGGAGGGGTACCCTTAAATACTGGAGTGCTCTAACGATAGCCACTGACCACTTTCCAGCTAAATATAAATAAATCACACTATCACGCTAGCACGAATATTTTTTTCTGGAAAATTCTCACCAAAATGCTTTTGTGCGCTTGTAAACAATATAATGAGCTGTCATTGGAATAATTTTAACAACTGTCGGACGAGTGGCTTAGAAATGACAGCAGTCTGTAGTTGGTTGCAGTTTTTTTCATCTCACCCTGTACTTAATTGATTTCCGAATTCTAAAGGGAATGAACATCGGCTTCAGCTATATTAAAAAAATGACAATGTTGTCCATATATGTTTCTTAGAAACTAGTTGGCAGCAACATCATTCATATTTTAACGCCTTTTGCGTCCGTTATTATACATATATCTTTTAGTCAAACACCATTTCAATGTGCCTGTCAAACATTAGTAGTTAATTGTTTGACTTACTTCATATACGGCATTTAGCAAATTATTTAACAAATTAGTAATTGTTGTTTCTGGTCGCATTGTCTTCTGACATTTGATGTTTAATTAAACGAATTTCATTCATAGATACATTAAAGACATACAATGTCGCCTTAGTGCGGTATTAAAATAATTCTCAAATAGACGAGAAACACCATGAGAGTAAACTACTATAGCATGCGTTGCTAAAATGAGCAGCTTTCATCTATGTGTTTGTGGGTGTGTGTTTGTGTTGACTGTATTCTTGGAAAGTAGCTTACAATTGAGTAGTAGCTTCATCTAAATTAATGTTTATGTCGAGGAACATTTTTTGTTGGAAATAGACAACATATGTAAATAATATTGATTAATAACAGACACACACTCTCTCTCCCCCCTTTCTCTGTCTTAAAAATATGTTCTAATACCGATTAGGTACAGTGGTAGGTATTTTGGAAAATTTGGTTTAATAAAAATTTTGTTAGCATTGAAAAAAAAAAATGATTTTATGAATCCAAGATGGAATTCGAAGTAAAAATCAAAAATGCGACAAATTGCATATCCCCCACTGTGCCCCCAAAAAGACGCAATAATCTTAATATGAACCCCCAAAAGCCTGCATACGATATCAATCATGTAATCGTAGCAGTGACAACAAATAGAAAAATT
>NW_026888013.1:0-9224 GCF_032173495.1 Musca vetustissima | reverse complement strand
TGCAATGAATTGAAGTTATTGGCATGTGTCAGTATTATTCCGTAATACTAAATTTTTGTATAATGCATTAGAATGATTTACAACGGCATATTGATTTTAAGACGGTATAATACTGACCCGAAAAAAGTTCAGCCATTTTTGATGTCACTTACAAAGACTACCGCTCACTGCGATATATATAGACCGATGATCATCCACCTAACCAATGACCGGATCATACCTGTGGCATTTAGGGCAACCAGACCAAAATAACGTTTTTGCTCCATATATAGAAACGATCATTGCACAAAGTTATGGGAGTAGTATTTTTCCAGAACCGATCCTAATTGGTCCATGAACTTTGAATGAGCAGACGGACGCATACATATATATATATATATATATATCTCACGATCTTAGTATACCGATCGCAGGACATATATTTCGTGGTGCCACAATCTCTTGTTTCACACTAATCTATAATACTTTCATAATGGACATGTTTTGTGTAGGGTATAATAGTTGTGTTCCGACTGATTTTAGGCTTGCTACAACTTATTTAAATTCAGCCAATTAATTTTTATCCTTCACGGTTAATACGTAATCTTGATGCCATCGTTCGCCACAATTTGTTAATGTCATCTTCTTCAGCAGGGCTAACATTTATAGTTTGTTTACTCACAGCAATCCTATCATTGGATTTAAAAAATCGTCATTTACACTCACCAAATAAATGAAAACCCAACAACAACATACCATGAAATCCAATTCCGTCATACAGTGTGTGTGCGTCTGTTTGTATGCGGCCGTTTTTTTACTTTAATATAAATTGTGCAATTTGGCACTAATTAAACGTAAAACGGCAAAACATTTCAGAGCCAAAAACGAAAAAACCCCAAACAGCACCTTTTGAATTGTTAATCATGAACAAATCAAATAAATGAACGGAAATGAAACGCTTAAATGAAATTAAAAGATAAAAATTTATGTGCAGTCAGGCGGGCAGGTTGAGAGAGTCAGTCATCAACCGAACAGCATCAGGGTAAACCAGAATGTACATAAGAGCATCAGTGAAATTAAATGTGGCCTAGGGATATCTAGCAATTCTCTGGAATGTACAACAACATCAACAACTATTACAGATATTCACTGCTCGACATGCATATGCGAAAGCCTTTTTGCAAATATCTGATGAAATTCCGGAATGTGATTTTTCCAGAAATTCAAGAAATTATAGCTGGCAATTTAAAATAATTAAATTTCAAGATAAATCATTAAACGTACAATCGTTAAGGGAAATCTGATTATATTTACATTTCCAGTGAAAATAATCAGTTCAGATACCATGCAAAGCTGAACAAATGAGTTGAAGAAAAATTTCGCTATGGCCTTCACCATAAGGTGGAGTGTATATTAGATTTGTCATTCCGTTTACAATATCGTAAAATATTCAACGAAATAATAGGGTGGGCCGACTATATGATACCCTTCATTACATTGGGTACATACAAGAGATGCTAATATCTACAATATCCTGTCCATTGAGATTAAATCAGGCGAAATTAAATGTTCTATCAGATAGATATTTGAAACAATTGAAAAAACCCCATACATATACCATTCTAAAAATAATGAAAAATTGCATATCAAACGGACAGAGTTGGATTCTTTGGTGTACCATTTGTATGAAATCGAGTCAAATTATATATGGGAACAATTTTGTTTTTGCAAAATAGTCAGGCTGAATCCCAGTTTGTTGTTTTTATAACAAACAACTATTTATTAGTGGGGAATCAAATAAATGAACGGAAATGAAACGCTTAATGAAATTAAAAGATAAAAATTTATGTGCAGTCAGGCGGGCAGGTTGAGAGAGTCAGTCATCAACCGAACAGCATCAGGGTAAACCAGAATGTACATAAGAGCATCAGTGAAATTAAATGTGGCCTAGGGATATCTAGCAATTCTCTGGAATGTACAACAACATCAACAACTATTACAGATATTCACTGCTCGACATGCATATGCGAAAGCCTTTTTGCAAATATCTGATGAAATTCCGGAATGTGATTTTTCCAGAAATTCAAGAAAATATAGCTGGCAATTTAAAATAATTAAATTTCAAGATAAATCATTAAACGTACAATCGTTAAGGGAAATCTGATTATATGTACATTTCCAGTGAAAATAATCAGTTCAGATACCATGCAAAGCTGAACAAATGAGTTGAAGAAAAATTTCGCTATGGCCTTCACCATAAGGTGGAGTGTATATTAGATTTGTCATTCCGTTTACAATATCGTAAAATATTCAACGAAATAATAGGGTGGGCCGACTATATGATACCCTTCATTACATTGGGTACATACAAGAGATGCTAATATCTACAATATCCTGTCCATTGAGATTAAATCAGGCGAAATTAAATGTTCTATCAGATAGATATTTGAAACAATTGAAAAAACCCCATACATATACCATTCTAAAAATAATGAAAAATTGCATATCAAACGGACAGAGTTGGATTCTTTGGTGTACCATTTGTATGAAATCGAGTCAAATTATATATGGGAACAATTTTGTTTTTGCAAAATAGTCAGGCTGAATCCCAGTTTGTTGTTTTTATAAAAAACAACTATTTATTAGTGGGGAATGTATGGCATTGTTTGCCGAGGGGTAAGGCAGGGAAGACTATAGTTTCGGATCACGCCACTGATCCTCATCAGTTCCCTTAGTTTTTTGTTGGGATATTCTCCCCAGAAGCTATTGCTTCTATACAAAAAACCTTTCATACCCAAATGTCTCTTGTAACAAAGCGAAGTACTTAGCTGACCAACGACATAAACTGCATGAGAATTTCGCTGGAGCCTCACTTCGAGGTTAACAAGGCATTTACAAACAATACCACACCTTTCCCACTGTTGTGTGTTGTCACATCGCGACAAATGCACACAACGACTTTGTTGGTGTTGCTAGTATACAGCAACAAACCAAACAGTTCAACCGTGCCTGCGTCTACAACTTCAGTAGTGTTGGCGGTTTATTTGGGATACCATTTGTATTTTGTTTTTGCAAAATAGTCAGGCTGAATCCCAGTTTGTTGTTTTTATAAAAAACAACTATTTATTAGTGGGGAATGTATGGCATTGTTTGCCGAGGGGTAAGGCAGGGAAGACTATAGTTTCGGATCACGCCACTGATCCTCATCAGTTCCCTTAGTTTTTTGTTGGGATATTCTCCTCGGCAAACAATGCCATACATTCCCCACTAATAAATAGTTGTTTTTTTATAAAAACAACAAACTGGGATTCAGCCTGACTATTTTGCAAAAACAAAATACAAATGGTATCCCAAATAAACCGCCAACACTAATGGGAACAATATATAAACACATGTACCCAATTGAGCAACCGTTGCATGCACCATTTGTTTTTTTGTTATTACTCTAAATTCAATTTAATGCACTCTGCCAAATTTCGTGTAAATCGATAAAACATAGGCCCTTCGGTGCGCCGTCTACATAAAATTGAACGAAAATATATATAAGACTTATATCAAAATCTGAACTGATTTCAACAAACCTTATCACACATAATTTTTTCCTCAATTGCATTCGCTATGTAAAATTTTGCTCAATCGGACAAATATTGGGAGTTTGGTGTAAACTGTATATGGGAGCTATATCTAAATCTGTACCGATTTTAACAAAATTTCGCAGACATCAATCTGGACCTAATTCAGTACTCTGTGCAAAATTTTGTCCCAATCGGACAAATATTGGGTATATCGTCTGAACTTTTCTCAATAGAGTTCGTCCTTGGGCCAAATATGTGAACTGTGCCAAATTTCATCCAAATCGGATCATAAATGCGACCTGTACATTGTTCACAAATATACATGGGCGGGCGGACAGACAGGCAGACGGACATGCGTAAATCAACTCAGAAAGTGATAATATCCTGTGGTGAAGGGTATAAAAGGCTTGGTTTCAAGATTTTTGGATCAAGATTTTCGAGTTGAAAAATGAGTCACAGTATTATCGGTATTTTGGACAATCAGGGCAAGTTAAAAAAAAAAAATGAAAACATTTCTGTAATTATATATTTTGGATTTTCATTGGGTAGAAAATCTCTTTATCAAAAATTGTCCTTAGTTTCACCCGCATGCTGGTACATCACATTCTTTGGTCATTTGGGGACTCAAAATGTATAACTATATATTCAGTATATACATTATATACAGATTTCTCTTGTTCAGTGACTTATGCTAAAAATTGATGGAGAAAAATGGGTAAAAACTAGTAATAAGTACGATTTTATGTTTTTGTTTTTTTAGATTTTTGACGTTTAGGGTGATTTTTCAGTTTTAGTATATTCTGAGACTCATAGTAAAACTTTATGGCCAACATTTCTTTAGAATATTCTGAGCACTTTTATCCCTGTTTTGAATGAGTTTTCAAACAAATAATTAAAAGGGGACCGAAAAGACCCCTTTAATGTTGTATACCAAAATATTCCTCGATATCTTAGCAGTAATATTTCCGAAGACACTATATACCTAAAATGCAAGAATTTCTAATTATCAAATCCTAATTCGAAAATTATCAAAATTCTGGGAGGGGGGTCCCCCCTTGCCCCTTTTTATGTTACCTCCCGACGTAAACTTTCGAAACACCTATACACGTATTTTCATTTTAGCCCCTCTTTCATAATCTGTTGGAGTTTCCCGTAAATTATTTTTTGTGTTGCACATTGTTATATTCGAAGTTAGGCATTATGTGTCTATAAAAATTGTATTGCATTACTAGCATATGCCCTCTACTTCGTTGACGAACGTTGTCTCAAGTTTAGTACTAACTGGTACTAAATTTGACCTATAGATAAAAATGTTCAAAACTACATACGTACCCAAATCCTACACTACAACTGTAATTTTAGGATTCCAGAGCTATCGGATCATCTATATCATACAATCCAATAGAAATCTCATTTCCCAACTTCAGGATTCCAGCCCTATCGGTTCACTCTAACTCCAAATTGTGATTGTAAAT
The DNA here is from genome assembly GCF_032173495.1 of Musca vetustissima. NCBI lineage: Eukaryota > Metazoa > Arthropoda > Insecta > Diptera > Muscidae > Musca > Musca vetustissima. Next base: position 4,195 of record NW_026888013.1, on the reverse strand, counting down.
TTAGTGATTGTACACATTAGACGAAATTTCGAAAACATCCTACATACCCAAATGCTTTATCCCAACAGTGACCTTAGCTCAAAATTTGATGATACCGGCTCTATCGGTTCCCACAAATTTCACACATAAGTACGAATTTCCAAAACTACCTACATGCCCCAATACAATGCAGTAGTAATCTTATTTTCAGATTCCAGTGTTCCAGCTCTATTGTACCAACTATAGTACAGTATTAGTATTTTTCGTACAAATTTACTGCACCACGTTTCTACATTTTAGTAATTTCATAAGTTGAATTTCCAAAAAACACTTTGGTACATCCATTATGCACTCAATTAGTGGCCATCATTTCAAAATTTAAAAGTTGTAGCTCTATCGATTCGCCAAATACAAATGGTACCTTATTTAGTACTTTTCGTGCCGTTCTAGCTTCAGCGGTTTCGTCTGTGTTTTGATTAATCGTTAAGTCAATCAGTCATACACTTTACTCTTTTATTACTATAGATATTTTAGAGAGCCTCAAAACGAAGGATAATATAGACTAGTGTTTGAGGGTTATGTGTTAAGGTTATGTGTTGTGGAGTACCGGTGATAAATTTCTTTATTTTTTCCAATCTTGTTTTGGAGTAGCCCCAAAAACCGTCCAACCATATCCATACGAATTAGCTGTAATTTCGCGTACCTCTTTGCCGAAATGTTTTTAAAATGTTTCCATGTTACGAGCCAGACGCTTTTTTTTATTGTGGTCCACATTAACCTACATTTAATTTTTGTACTTAAAAAAAAAAACAAGTAAAAAATCGGTGTTGCCGACAGATATATACCCTGAGCCTATGGTATGCGGGGGTCTTCGGAATTATACACAGGTTTTATTATTCGCTTCATATAAGGTATATGTATTTATTTATTTACTTCAATGTGTTTTTGGGATTAAATGGTGAAAAAATTGGTCATTCAATTAGCTTCAAATTAAATTTATAAAATGTTGAAACTTTGTGCGGAAGGTACCAAAAGTAGTGGACGAATGGGTCCCATATTCGATCTTGGTAAAGATAATAGTTTGTTCCTTGGATTTATAAATATTGAACTATTTTTGCTATTTGTGAGTGGACCAATGGGTGCCATCTTCGGGCTCAATCTAGGCTTGGTAAAGATTGTAGGTTGTACCATGTGTGGTTCAAACCCAATAGTACGTTTGCATGACATTATAAAATTAATTTCATTCACCATTTTGGGAGATGGTACCACAAGGAATGGATCGATATTCCACATCTTCGAAAATTAACTAACTTTGGAAGAAAAATTACGATGCGCAAAGTTTGGATGAAATCAGTTATTCCTTTCGAAATTACTGTGCGCACCAGCCGGCCAGACAGACAGACAGACGGACATTTGTAAATCGATTACAAATTGTTTGAAATGGATTTGGCCCACAAAACAGTGGGTCCAAAACCAATATTTCGATGAGGCACATTTTTGCCGTTTAAAAGTGTTTATACCATCATTAGCCATAAAGCTATTTGTATAAAAAGGCAAACAAATTAATAATTTATATTTATTTCCATTCAAAAGAATTTAAACATTTTAAATTTTTTTATTTTACTTGGTTAATTATAAACAAATATGTACATCTCATAATATGAGTTACTATTACAATTCAATTTTCTTACCAACTCTACAAATATTTATGATAGCAACAATTATGGCAAAATTAGACCATGTTGCTGAAGTTTTAATAAATCGATAACATCTACACATCTTTGAATTATTACAACGTATCTATATGAACAGAACAATGTTCACATAATAATCAAGATATTTTAAAATGTTTATCAAACTCTTATTTTTATATATTATTTATTAAATATTTTAATATATTATTATTAATTTAATATATTTTATAATTTTCATATATTTTTTCCTTAATAATTTAGTTTTTCTTTTCACCAGTTGTTCCCGAATTTGCTTCATAAATTTCAATAAAATTTTTATATATTGTCCGTAAAATACGTTGGAGTATATAATATATTTATTTTGTTATTTTGGTATGTCGATATATTAATATTTCCAAAATTGATTCGTAATTTAGAATTTTTTGTTGTTGTTATAAATAAATTAATTTCTTGTACACTATTAATATATTAGTTAATTGATATATAAATTCTAGTTTCAAATACACATTTACACAAATTGATAATAGCACTTGTGCCATAGAAATATTGTTAAAATATGTGAAAGTAAATTATGTTTGAAACATCCTGAGGCTGCCTTTGCTAAGTGAATTAAATTCCAGTCTTTGAAAAATATTCTTTAAAAAATCCACGCCTTATAATAGTCTTTAAAAAATCCACGCCTTGTAATAGTCTTTGAAAAATATTCTTTAAAAAATCCACGCCTTATAATAGTATTTGAAAAATATTCTTTAAAAAATCCACGCCTTATAATAGTCTTTGAAAAATATTCTTTAAAAAATCCACGCCTTATAATAGTCTTTGAAAAATATTCTTTAAAAAATCCACGCCTTATAATAGTCTTTGAAAAATATTCTTTAAAAAATCCACGCCTTATAATAGTCTTTGATATTCTTTAAAAAATCCACGCCTTATAAAAGTCTTTGAAAAATATTCTTTAAAAAATCCACGCCTTATAATAGTCTTTGAAAAATATTCTTTAAAAAATCCACGCCTTATAATAGTCTTTGAAAAATATTCTTTAAAAAATCCACGCCTTATAATAGTCTTTGAAAAATATTCTTTAAAAAATCCACGCCTTATAATAGTCTTTGAAAAATATTCTTTAAAAAATCCACGCCTTATAATAGTCTTTGAAAAATATTCTTTAAAAAATCCACGCCTTATAATAGTCTTTGAAAAATATTCTTTAAAAAATCCACGCCTTATAATAGTCTTTGAAAAATATTCTTTAAAAAATCCACGCCTTATAATAGTCTTTGAAAAATATTCTTTAAAAAATCCACGCCTTATAATAGTCTTTGAAAAATATTCTTTAAAAAATCCACGCCTTATAATAGTCTTTGAAAAATATTCTTTAAAAAATCCACGCCTTATAATAGTCTTTGAAAAATATTCTTTAAAAAATCCACGCCTTATAATAGTCTTTGAAAAATATTCTTTAAAAAATCCACGCCTTATAATAGTCTTTGAAAAATATTCTTTAAAAAATCCACGCCTTATAATAGTCTTTGAAAAATATTCTTTAAAAAATCCACGCCTTATAATAGTCTTTGAAAAATATTCTTTAAAAAATCCACGCCTTATAATAGTCTTTGAAAAATATTCTTTAAAAAATCCACGCCTTATAATAGTCTTTGAAAAATATTCTTTAAAAAATCCACGCCTTATAATAGTCTTTGAAAAATATTCTTTAAAAAATCCACGCCTTATAATAGTCTTTAAAAAATCCACGCCTTATAATAGTCTTTGAAAAATATTCTTTAAAAAATCCACGCCTTATAATAGTCTTTGAAAAATATTCTTTAAAAAATCCACGCCTTATAATAGTCTTTGAAAAATATTCTTTAAAAAATCCACGCCTTACTTATAATAGTCTTTGAAAAATATTCTTTAAAAAATCCACGCCTTATAATAGTCTTTGAAAAATATTCTTTAAAAAATCCACGCCTTATAATAGTCTTTGAAAAATATTCTTTAAAAAATCCACGCCTTATAATAATCCTTTTCAATAATATTCTTTAAAAAATCCACGCCTTATAATAATCCTTTTCAATAATATTCTTTAAAAAATCCACGCCTTATAATAATCCTTTTCAATAATATTCTTTAATAAATCCACGCCTCAGTTGGCCCTTGAAAAATATTCTTTAATAAATCCACGCCTCAGTTGGCCCTTGAAAAATATTCTTTAATAAATCCACGCCTCAGTTGGCCCTTGAAAAATATTCTTTAATAAATCCACGCCTCAGTTGGCCCTTGAAAAATATTCTTTAATAAATCCACGCCTCAGTTGGCCCTTGAAAAATATTCTTTAATAAATCCACGCCTCAGTTGGCCCTTGAAAAATATTCTTTAATAAATCCACGCCTCAGTTGGCTCTTTAATAAATCCACGCCTCAGTTGGCCGTTGAAAAATATTCTTTAATAAATCCACGCCTCAGTTGGCCGTTGAAAAATATTCTTTAATAAATCCACGCCTCAGTTGGCCGTTGAAAAATATT
>NW_026888012.1:0-91988 GCF_032173495.1 Musca vetustissima | reverse complement strand
TCAAGGACCTACAATAAGGCGTGAAGGACCTACAATAAGGCGTGGATTTTTTAAAGAATATTTTTTCAAGGACCTACAATAAGGCGTGGATTTTTTAAAGAATATTTTTTCAAGGACCTACAATAAGGCGTGGATTTTTTAAATAATATTTTTTCAAGGACCTACAATAAGGCGTGGATTTTTTAAAGAATATTTTTTCAAGGACCTACAATAAGGCGTGGATTTTTTAAAGAATATTTTTTCAAGGACCTACAATAAGGCGTGGATTTTTTAAAGAATATTTTTTCAAGGACCTACAATAAGGCGTGGATTTTTTAAAGAATATTTTTTCAAGGACCTACAATAAGGCGTGGATTTTTTAAAGAATATTTTTTCAAGGACCTACAATAAGGCGTGGATTTTTTAAAGAATATTTTTTCAAGGACCTACAATAAGGCGTGGATTTTTTAAAGAATATTTTTTCAAGGACCTACAATAAGGCGTGGATTTTTTAAAGAATATTTTTTCAAGGACCTACAATAAGGCGTGGATTTTTTAAAGAATATTTTTTCAAGGACCTACAATAAGGCGTGGATTTTTTAAAGAATATTTTTTCAAGGACCTACAATAAGGCGTGGATTTTTTAAAGAATATTTTTTCAAGGACCTACAATAAGGCGTGGATTTTTTAAAGAATATTTTTTCAAGGACCTACAATAAGGCGTGGATTTTTTAAAGAATATTTTTTCAAGGACCTACAATAAGGCGTGGATTTTTTAAAGAATATTTTTTCAAGGACCTACAATAAGGCGTGGATTTTTTAAAGAATATTTTTTCAAGGACCTACAATAAGGCGTGGATTTTTTAAAGAATATTTTTTCAAGGACCTACAATAAGGCGTGGATTTTTTAAAGAATATTTTTTCAAGGACCTACAATAAGGCGTGGATTTTTTAAAGAATATTTTTTCAAGGACCTACAATAAGGCGTGGATTTTTTAAAGAATATTTTTTCAAGGACCTACAATAAGGCGTGGATTTTTTAAAGAATATTTTTTCAAGGACCTACAATAAGGCGTGGATTTTTTAAAGAATATTTTTTCAAGGACCTACAATAAGGCGTGGATTTTTTAAAGAATATTTTTTCAAGGACCTACAATAAGGCGTGGATTTTTTAAAGAATATTTTTTCAAGGACCTACAATAAGGCGTGGATTTTTTAAAGAATATTTTTTCAAGGACCTACAATAAGGCGTGGATTTTTTAAAGAATATTTTTTCAAGGACCTACAATAAGGCGTGGATTTTTTAAAGAATATTTTTTCAAGGACCTACAATAAGGCGTGGATTTTTTAAAGAATATTTTTTCAAGGACCTACAATAAGGCGTGGATTTTTTAAAGAATATTTTTTCAAGGACCTACAATAAGGCGTGGATTTTTTAAAGAATATTTTTTCAAGGACCTACAATAAGGCGTGGATTTTTTAAAGAATATTTTTTCAAGGACCTACAATAAGGCGTGGATTTTTTAAAGAATATTTTTTCAAGGACCTACAATAAAGCGTGGATTTTTTAAGGAATATTTTTTCAAGGACCTACAATAAGGCGTGGATTTTTTAAAGAATATTTTTTCAAGGACCTACAATAAGGCGTGGATTTTTTAAAGAATATTTTTTCAAGGACCTACAATAAGGCGTGGATTTTTTAAAGAATATTTTTTCAAGGACCTACAATAAGGCGTGGATTTTTTAAAGAATATTTTTTCAAGGACCTACAATAAGGCGTGGATTTTTTAAAGAATATTTTTTCAAGGACCTACAATAAGGCGTGGATTTTTTAAAGAATATTTTTTCAAGGACCTACAATAAGGCGTGGATTTTTTAAAGAATATTTTTTCAAGGACCTACAATAAGGCGTGGATTTTTTAAAGAATATTTTTTCAAGGACCTACAATAAGGCGTGGATTTTTTAAAGAATATTTTTTCAAGGACCTACAATAAGGCGTGGATTTTTTAAAGAATATTTTTTCAAGGACCTACAATAAGGCGTGGATTTTTTAAAGAATATTTTTTCAAGGACCTACAATAAGGCGTGGATTTTTTAAAGAATATTTTTTCAAGGACCTACAATAAGGCGTGGATTTTTTAAAGAATATTTTTTCAAGGACCTACAATAAGGCGTGGATTTTTTAAAGAATATTTTTTCAAGGACCTACAATAAGGCGTGGATTTTTTAAAGAATATTTTTTCAAGGACCTACAATAAGGCGTGGATTTTTTAAAGAATATTTTTTCAAGGACCTACAATAAGGCGTGGATTTTTTAAAGAATATTTTTTCAAGGACCTACAATAAGGCGTGGATTTTTTAAATAATATTTTTTCAAGGACCTACAATAAGGCGTGGATTTTTTAAAGAATATTTTTTCAAGGACCTACAATAAGGCGTGGATTTTTTAAAGAATATTTTTTCAAGGACCTACAATAAGGCGTGGATTTTTTAAAGAATATTTTTTCAAGGACCTACAATAAGGCGTGGATTTTTTAAAGAATATTTTTTCAAGGACCTACAATAAGGCGTGGATTTTTTAAAGAATATTTTTTCAAGGACCTACAATAAGGCGTGGATTTTTTAAAGAATATTTTTTTCAAGGACCTACAATAAGGCGTGGATTTTTTAAAGAATATTTTTTCAAGGACCTACAATAAGGCGTGGATTTTTTAAAGAATATTTTTTCAAGGACCTACAATAAGGCGTGGATTTTTTAAAGAATATTTTTTCAAGGACCTACAATAAGGCGTGGATTTTTTAAAGAATATTTTTCAAGGACCTACAATAAGGCGTGGATTTTTTAAAGAATAAGGTGTGGATTTTTTAAAGAATATTTTTTCAAGGACCTACAATAAGGCGTGGATTTTTTAAAGAATATTTTCTCAAGGGGAACCAGTAAGGGGTGGATTTTTTAAAGAATATTTTTTTAAAGCACCTACAATAAGTCGTGGATTTTTTTAATAATGTCTTTTCAAGGAATATCTTTAAGAACTTTCCATAACGTGGGGTTTTTAGATATTTTAATACCCTTCACCACACTGTGGTACAGGGTATAATGTCTTTGTGCATGTGTTTGTAACAGGCAAAAGGACTCGAGATAGACCCATGGCTCCTTTTGAGAATATGGATAGAATCACTATCTGAGTCGATTTATGCATGTCCGTCCGTCCGTCTGTTGATTTTAAATTGTAAACAACGTACAGGTCGCATTTATGATCCGATTTGGAAATTTGGATTTGGAAATTTGTCATAAATCACTTTTTTGGCCCAATGACGAACCCTATTGAAATTGGGAAAAATCGGTTCAGATTTAGATATAGCTCCCATATATATTTTCGTCCGATTTAAGGTAAATGGTATACCAAAGTCCCTTAATATCATTAAGAATGCACGAAAATTGGCACAGCGTAATGAATTAGGTCTACAATGTTGTGTGTTAAGTTTCCTGAAATCGGTTCAGGTTTAGATATAGCTTCTATATCTGACCAAATGAAAAATTTAGTATCGGTTGCAGAATGACATGCAGAATGGATCCAATTTCATTTTACTGGTCCTTTAAAGATTCGACGTCTGTTAGGATTCATCTGTTGAATATTCCCAAAGTGGTGAAGGGTGTCCTTACTGGTTTTAGGTTGTATTTTAAAACTTTTTAATTAATTAATATATGTTTCATCTTCCTGGTTAAAGGAATTTCCCACAACGGACAATCTCATAAAATTATTTTTATGCGGACAGGCTCCGAAATTTGCTTCACACCAATTATTGGCCTCTTTTTATGGTCTCTTAGCCAAGTATTAAGAAATTGTTATGGCTTGTTTATGACGATCATGGCTTTTTTGGTTATGAACAATATTTTTTTCATGTCTGTAGTTCTTTGAGTGTGTCTCTTTGTGTGCGTACATCTGAGTGAATGCATTTTAATCATTTTGATCAACTGCGTCAAAAAAATAATAAAAAAAAAATCCTGCGTCAACAATTTTATTGTTCGGTTGATGTTCTGCCGCCACATTTGAACACATTTTTTAACAAGTTTATTATCAGCTTTAATGTATCTGGCCGTGGACATTGTTGCTGTGGTCAGTTGGTTTGGAATAAGAATTATTGTGGTTGGTTGGTCAATTCTTCAAGGCGGCAACCTTGTCGTCTTTGTCGTAGACAGACAGCTATGCGCCATCATTTAGTTGGCATTCCCAGATTTTTTTGGTAACAGTTTTTCCTTCCTCAATTTAGCTGTAGTTCCTTTTGTTGTGTGTGAGTGTGTGCGCTTCTGAGTTTCCTAAGAAATTCCCAAAACATCAAATCCGCCAGACTGCGTGTGGCCATTTTCAGGAACTTGATGATTTTTATGGCGATATTTAAGGTGATTTATGTCATCATTTTTTTGTGTGTGACTGACTGAATAAAAGAAAGTCCTCCATTCAATGCCGCCAGCCAGCCTACGTTTCTCGATCACCGAAATGTTGCTGAACAATTTGATTGTTTATGGCCTGGAAAACGGTAGCCAAACATTAATGGTCTCGTGCTTACGATTGACATCAGGGTTAAGCCCTCTCCAAATTTTGGTTATATTCGGTGCTCTTTATTTTGTCGTTGTTGCTGATGTTGATCTTCTAATTCTTGCTAAACATTTCAAATGAAATGTATGCAAATTTGTGTGTCGCTGGTGTTCGTTGCAGGTTAGGTTCGAAATTTGCCACTTAAGGTGTGTTTGCGGTTCCAAATGATGATAGATTTATTTGAACAAAAGAATATTTATTGGATTTATTTAAAGGTAGGTGAGGAGAATCAATAGCTGTCGTTTTTTTTTCTACAAACATATTTGGTCTGTTCCCGTACTGCGAGAATCTACTACTTTTTACTACGATAACGAATTTTCCTTTATGATATCGAAGAAAATAGTAAAATCTAGTAGATTCTTGCAGTACGGGAACAGACCAATTATTTTAAGGGACTTTCAATGAGCCCCTGTGTTAAAAAAAAAAAATCTTTAAAAATCCAGGCTAGTCATTCACAAAAATATTCTTTAAAAATCCTGGCTGGTTCTTTACAAAATAATATCAAATAATCCGCCCTGGTCCTTGAATATATTTTTATAAATCCACGGTCCTTTAAAGATTTTTCTGTCAAAATTTACGCTTACTGCTCTGAAGGTCATTTATAAGATATCATTTCAAATCCAGACTTATTGCGCTAAAGGTCCTTGAAAAATATTCTTTAAAAATGCCGTGAAAATATTCAATAAGGGTATTCAGTAGCAGTCGTTGTTTTCTACAAACATATTTTTATAGATACCAAGGGGGATGATACCAAGCAACGGCACTGATAGGGTTTACCATGGCGAAGTCCAGGCCTATCTTGGTCCCTCTTTCATCTCAATTGTGGACACTTACCTCCCCGCAGTATCACCTGGGGTAGCTATTTTTATCACCCGTTGAAATAGTGAGCTTATAAGTGCCGCGAATTCACCCATATGATCTATAAAAAATGTATTGAGGCTTCGGGTTTGTTGTCCACACTCAGAAAACCCCTCCTTCTATGAAAAAGAAAATAAAACCAAACCCACCTAATGTTGACGACCCCCGCAAAAGTATAAAGGACCACGATGTGCGAATCTGCACTTGAAATGTGCGCACCTTGTACAGAACAGGCACAGTTTTCGCTTTGGCGGATGTACTTAAGAATTACAAAGCCGATGTTATTGCCTTACTGGAAATGCGATGGAAAATGACAGGCGTAAGTAAATCAGACGATTACGCACTGTATTATAGCTGCCATGAAACGAGACATGAATTTGGCTGCGGATTTATGGTTAACAGGAGAATAAAAGACCTCGTCTCCAGTTTCACTCCAGTAGATGAGCGAATTGCTATAATCCGCAATTGCGCCCATGCTCCGGCCGAAGACAAAGATGAGCAGACCAAAGACATATTTTATGATATTAAAATTCTGCTAGGATATTTTAATACAAAAAATCGGAAGGGAAAATATCTTCGGCCCCACCATCGGCAAATTCAGCCTTCATGAAGAAACATCCGACAACGGCATAAGGTTGATTGACTTCGCGGCGGATTCAAGCATTTCGATATACACAAGGCCACCTGGATTTCTCCTGATCAAGCAACGAGAAAAATAAATTGATCATGCTGTGATAGACGGAAGGCATTCATCCAGTGCATTAGACGTTCGATCGATCCGAGGAGCGAATATCTATTCGGACCACTACCTTGTAGCAGCCAAGGTTCGCACTCGTCTTAATGTAGCAGCAAAGGTGCGATCTAACACAACTCGGAAACTCGACGTCGAAAAACTGCAAACACAACAGGTAGCCGAGGCCTACTCCGCTCAACTTACCCACCTGCTTGACGAAAGTACTTCTTGTCCCGATGATAGTATAGAAGTACAATGGCAAAGAATTTCCCAATCTCTACAAAATGCAGCAAAAGCAACACTTGGGTACCAAAAACCACCACCAAGAAACCCATGGTACGATCAGGAGTGTCGTAATGCTACTGATGGGAAAAACGCAGCGTATAGGGATACCCAGCTGGCAGTAGCAACACGTAATGTGATGGAGAATTATCGGGAGGAAGGAGAAACGTGTTTTCAGAAAAAAGAAGAAAGAGTAAGAAAAACGTGAGCATGAGCAAATCGAGATGTACAGGAGTCAGAATGAAGTCCGGAAATTTTACCAATGAGTAAAACACCAAACCGAAGGTTTTGGTGCAGGCACATCCTCCTGTAGAGATGAAGAAGGAAACCTGGTGACAGATACAGACAGCGTGTTGAGGATCAGGAAGGAGCATTTTGAAAAGCTTCTGGTATCATAATAGTGGCGTGAAGAATATACCCCCGAACCAATAAGAGCCAAGATTAGGTCATAAAAACAATTAATCGGCTCAAGAACAATGAAGCAGCCAATGGGTTACCAGCCGAACTATTCAAGACTGGTGGTCGGATGCTGGTCTGGAGCATGCAACAGCTTATTAGTACAATTTGGCTAGAGGAATGCATGCCCAATGATTGGAACCTCAGCATCCTGTGTGCCGTGCACGATTTTTTCTAACTATAGAGGAATTAGCCTTCTTCCCATCGCATATAAAGTCCAACCAGTGTGCTGTGTGAACGATTGAAGCCAATGGTCAATGACATTATTGGATCATACCAATGCGGCTTCAGACCTGGCAGATCCACTATTGACCAGATTTTGAATCTGCGCCAAATCCTGGAAAAGGCCCACGAAAAACACATAGACACATACCACCTATTCGTCGACTATAAAGCCGCATTCGACAGCCCTATCCGTTCAGAGGTGTTTTTGAAGACATGTCTACGTTCGGCATTCCTGCCCTTCAATTCCGAACGAGAATTCAGACAAGGTGACCGTTTGTCGTGTGATCTTTTTAGCATCCTGCTGGAAAAAGTCATACGATACGCAAAGGTGAACAGAAATGGCACCCTGTACACCAAACAACACATTACTCGCCTACGCCAATGACATCGATATAATGGGTCAAACATTTCGAGCAGTAACACCTTTGAACAAACTGAGAAGGAGTCTGCCAATGTGGGTTTGGCATTAAATGGTAATGAAGGTATCAACGCGCAAGACGTCCAGTAGACTCGGACCAATTGTTGAACTTGAGAACTACAGCTTCGAGGTAGTTAAAGATTTATATACCTTGGTACCGCCATAAATAAAACTAATGACATCAGTTCTGAAATTTGGAGAAGGATTGTGATGCCCAACAGATGCTACTATGGTCTAAGTAAGCAGTTTAGAAACAAGGCCACCAGCTCAAAAGGCATATAAAAGCGAGCCTACTGATGGTTCCCGTAGAAGGGGAAGGCCACGAATCAGATGGAAAGACCAAGTAGAAAACAACATCTTGGAACGTGGTCTTACAAATTGGAGGTGATGCGCGCAATATCGACGCGCTTGGAAATCATTTTTAAGCTCGGCTTATGAACCAAACGTTCTGTAACAAGCAGTTAAGTAAGTTAGTATTTTTTTAAGGGACCTTCAATGAGCTTTAAATAGCCTATATAAGTTCGGATATTTAAGCAATTTTTCCCCAGAACTCTAAAAGCGCTATGTCAGATTTTTTAATAAATATTTTGTCAAGAATGAAACCAATTTTCCAAGGACTTTTTCAGTTATGTCCATCGTTGTCAATTCCTTGCATTTTGGCATCTTTTATGATAGACAAAGCTAAATATGGTATTAAAACGTAATTCGCAATAGAAGTGTCCAGTTGAGAAAAAAAACATCTCCTTTCCATTTATAAAACCAGTAAGGAAAGCAGTAAAGTCGGACGGGGCCGACTATATGATACCCTTCACCACTATGGGTATATTAAACAGGACTATTAACATGAAATTGGATGAAATAAAATATGTGATATTTATCTACATGTGAATCTACCTAGATCTATCCATAAAGTATGTAAATCGACTTCAAACAAATAAAAATAGGTCATCCGTTGGGCTATGTCTGTACTTCTACAAAACCCAACTACGTAATTCTATGCTCAAGTTTGTAAGTTGTGCAAAATTTGATGTCGATCTGACTAACATGAGGAATTTGATGCCCAATTTACTTGAAATCGGGCAAAAAAATATATATGGAAGGTCTATCCAAATATTAAGCGATTTCAAACAAACTTGTCACTGGTTAGGTTATACTAATTTCAGAACGTTTTGTTCCTATTGGTTCCTTGGTGCGTCAATCACTTAAAATCAATCTAAATTAAAAGGGAGCTATATCTAAATCTGAACCCATTTTCACAAAACAAGGCAGATATCACTCTAGGTTCAATTCAGTACGTTATGCCAAATTTCGTGCAAATCGAAGGATATATAGCGACTTTGGTGCACCATTTACATGAAATCGGACGAAGCTATATATGTGAGCTATATAGAAATCAGTACCGATTTTCTCGAAACTTGGCGGACATCACTCTAGGCTCAATTCAGTACGTTATGCCAAATTTCGTGCAAATCGAAGGATATATAGGGACTTTGGTGCACTATTTATATGAAATTGGACGAAACTATATATGGGGGCTATATCTAAATCAGGACCGATTTTCACGAAACTTGGCAGACATCATTCTAGGCTCAATTCAGTACGTTATGCTAAATTTCGTGCAAATCGAAAGATATATAGGGACTTTGGGGCAACATTTACATTAAATCGGACGAAACTATATATGGGAGCTATATAGAAATCTGGACCTATTTTCTCGAAACTTGGCAGACATCACTCTAGGCTTAATTCAGTACGATATGTCAAATTTCGTGCAAATCGAAAGACATATGGGGACTTTGGGGCACCATTTACGTGAAATAGGACGAAACTATATATGGGAGCTATATCTAAATCTGGACCGATTTTCTCGAAACTTGGCAGACATCACTCTAGGCTTAATTCAGTACGATATGTCAAATTTCGTGCAAATCGAAAGACATATGGGGACTTTGGGGCACCATTTACATGAAATCGGACGAAACTATATATTGGAGCTATATAGAAATCTGGACCGATTTTCTCGAAACTTGGCAGACATCACTCTAGGCTTAATTCAGTACGATATGTCAAATTTCGTGCAAATCGAAAGACATATGGGGACTTTGGGGCACCATTTACATGAAATCGGACGAAACTATATATGGGAGCTATATCTTAATCTGAACCGATTTTCACGAAACTTGGCAGACATAATTCTAGGCTCAATTCAGTACGTTATACCAAATTTGGTGCAAATCGAAAGATATATAGGGACTTTGGTGCACCATTTACATGAAATCGGACGAAACTATATATGGGAGCTTGGCACATATCATTCTAGACCTAAATGATTAGGCTGTACCAAATTTCGTGCAAATCGAGAGATATATAGGGACCGTTTACATTAAATCGGTAAAATATATATATGGGAGCTATATCTAAATCTGAACCGATTCTTCCCAATTTCAATAGGGTTCGTCCTTGGGCCGAATAAGTGACCTATGCCAAATTTCATCCAATTCGGATCATAAATGCGACCTGTACTTTGTTTACAATTTAACATGCACAGACAGACAGACGGACGGACGGACATGCATAAATCGACTTAGAAAGTGATTCTATGCATATTCTCAAAAGGAACCATGGGTCTATCTCGATTATTTTTGCCTGTTACAAACATATGCACAAAGACATAATACCCTGTACCACAGTGTGTCCACCAGAAGAAGAACAAAACAACAACAACTCACATCCTAACACATTTCACTGCCAACAACTGTGCCAATGTCAGAAGGTTGGCGACGACATACTGTGTCCTATCATGGCCATGGTTCCGACTCAATGAATGGCCTGGACTTCATTTTTGGCGTGTGTTCCAGGTTTTGTGTTCGCAGTCGGGTTTTTTCTGGCCGTTTTGACTGATTAAAAGTTGCTGATTTGATTAAAGCGAAAAGTAATATGTAGCCAGCGATGTATGAATCCCGCAACAGCAACAACAACACGACTCAAATACCATATCGAAAATCTACTGATGATGGTTAGGGTAGTGTTGAAGACATTGTTAAGTGTTATGAACTTTAAACTGTATTTATGTTTTTTTTTCGGCTGGGGTACCTTGATTTTCAATGAAAGCCACATCAGGCGGAACTCCTGCTGAGATTGTTATGAAAAGACTAAAAGAAATTGTTTCAAATTGTTTTTTCTCTACACAAACATATAGTTTTTTTATTTGTGTGGTAAAATTTTTGACAACAAATACACCACTTCCCCAACTTCTTGATTCTCCATTATTGGGTGGGCCAATTAAGTAAATTTTTTGCCATGATATGCTTTTCGTTTTCTTAATAAACCAACAACAACAAGAGAGGCGATAAAAAAATAACTCAAAACAAGGCGCCAATTCAAATTATATTCGCAGTTTTCAACACATCACGACAGGAAATGACATGCAACCGCACTCCAAATCCACACATAGCCCCTCCATTCATTTCACCATGCCCCACTCGCCATTTACCCTGTTTGCCGTTTCATGGTTGGAGCTGAAGGATCTGGGTGTTCTCTTCTCTTCTTCTTCGGCCTGTCGCTACGCTATGTGAGGATTTAAATAAAGCCATTTGATGTTCATGATGATGTTTGTACCCCACCGAAACGACGATATCAGCAATTAAGACAGTAGTCCAAAGGTGAAGACCTCCGTTAAGGCAAAACAAAGCTCAGAAGGTGTGCATAATTAATTCGCCAAACTTCAGGGACGACCATTCGATGCTGATCGACGCTGAACCGCAAACAAACTACCTGTACATGTGTTCGACGGCAGACAGACGGAATACAGATGAAACAGACGCAGGAAGGATGGCAAACAAATGAACAGAGAAACAGATCGATATAACCAACACACTGATATACAGAGTGAAACATAAATATCATGATCTCGAAAATCCAGGGAATTGTGGGTATTTTGGGTGCACACTACACACACACCCACCGAAAGTACATGAGAAAATATTCCTTCAAAATCCACGCCTCTGAAAATTCTCCAAAAAATATTGAAGGTCCTTGAAAAAGTATTCCTTCAAAATCCACGCCTCTGAAAGTCCTCCAAAAATATTGAAGGTCCTTGAAAAAGTATTCTTTAAAAATCCAAGCCTCTGAAAGTCCTCCAAAAAATATTGAAGGTCCTTGAAAAAAATATTCTTTTAAAATCCTCGCCTCTGAAAGTCCTCCACAAAGTATTGAAGGTCCTTGAAGAAATATTCCTTAAAAATCCACGCCTCTAAAAATCCTCCAAAAAATATTGAAGGTCCTTGAAAAAAGATTCTTTAAAATCCAAGCTTATTGGTCTGAATTTCCTTGAAAAAAGATTCTTTAAAAATCCACGCCTCTAAAAGTCCTCCAAAAAATATTGAAGGTCCTTGAAAAAAGATTCTTTAAAATCCAAGCTTATTGGTCTGAAGGTCCTTGAAAAAAGATTCTTTAAAAATCCACGCCTCTAAAAGTCCTCCAAAAAATATTGAAGGTCCTTGAAAAAATATTCTTTAAAAATCCACGCCTCTGAAAGTTCTCCAAAAAATATTGAAGGTCCTTGAAAAAGTATTCTTTAAAAAATCCATGCCTCTGAAAGTCCTGCAAAAAATATTGAAGGTCCTTGAAAAAATATTCTTTAAAAATCCACGCCTCTAAAAGTGATGCAAAAAATATTGAAGGTCCTGGAAAAAGTATTATTTAAAAATTCACGCCACTTATAGTCCTCCAAAAAATATTGAAGGTCCTTGAAAAATATTCTTTAAAAATCCACGCCTCTTAAAGTCCTCCAAAAAATATTGAAGGTCCTTGAAAAAATATTACTTAAAAATTCACGCCTCTTAAAGTCCTCCAAAAAATATTGAAGGTCCTTGAAAAAATATTCTTTAAAAATCTTCACCTCTGAAAGTCCTCCAAAAATATTGAAGGTCCTTGAAAAAATATTCCTTAAAAATTCACGCCTCTGGAAGTCCTCCAAAAATATTGAAGGTCCTTGAAAAAATATTCATTCAAAATCCACGCCTCTGAAAGTCCTCCAAAAATATTGAAGGTCCTTGAAAATATATTATTTAAAAATCCACGCCTCTAAAAGTCCTGCAAAAATATTGAATTTCCTTGAAAAAATATTCTTTAAAAATCCACGCCTCTAAAAGTCCTCCAAAAAATATTGAAGGTCCTTGAAAAAATATTCTTTAAAAATCCACGCCTCTAAAAGTCCTCCAAAAAATATTGAAGGTCCTTGAAAAAATATTCTTTAAAAATCCACGCCTCTAAAAGTCCTCCAAAAAATATTGAAGGTCCTTGAAAAAATATTCCTTAAAAATTCACGCCTCTGGAAGTCCTCCAAAAATATTGAAGGTCCTTGAAAAAATATTCTTTAAAAATCCACGCCTCTAAAAGTCCTCCAAAAAATATTGAAGGTCCTTGAAAAAATATTCTTTAAAAATCCACGCCTCTTAAAGTCCTCCAAAAAATATTGAAGGTCCTTGAAAAAATATTCTTTATCCACGCATCTTAAAGTCCTCCAAAAATTATTGAAGGCCCTTGAAAAAATATCCTTTAAAAATCTACGCTTATTGGTCTGAAGGTCCTTTAAAAAATATTCTTTAAAAATCCACGCTTATTGGTCTGAAGGTCCTTGAAAAAAATATTCTTTAAAAATCCACGCTTATTGGTCTGAAGATCCTTAAAAAATATTCTTTAAAATCCATGCTTATTGGTCTGAATATTCTTTAAAAATCCACCCTTATTGCTTTGAAGGGCCTTGCCAAAATTAGCTTCTTTAAAAATTGACGATTATTGTTCTGAAGATCCTTAAAAAGTTCCGCCATATAAGGTGCTCCAAAGTCTTCACAAATTAAAGCGTTTGTCGATTTTTCTCCTGCCATCCGACAACAACTACAAAAACATATCCTAAAATAAAATGATTCATTAGTTAAAGGTGGAAATCAGATTTAACACACAAGAGTGCAACAAAAAACTGAATGAACAAACAAACCTGACATCTGATGCCTCAGAAACATATCCAGTCTGATGTTACTCTTCCCAACGTCAGTAAGAACAACAACAACAACTGTGAATGTTGGTCAGATCCACATATACTCCATATTGTGGCCACATCCAAACAACCAGTTAAAACGACTAAACCTGAACCGGCAGCTGAGCGAACCTCGACAACGTAGGAGACAGCTCAAAGAGTCATTGGATGTAAGACTGATTTGCATCGTACATGCGAACGCGCCAAGGTGTTGATTGGTAGGCCCACAAAAAACAGATATATTCCATGGCGATGTTGTTGTTGCTTTCGAAGTTGTTGTGAATTTACACTTTAGTTTTCAATATCCTAGAATTACTATTTCATGTGAAGTTTAAAATTTCGAGGGTTGCCAAATAACAAAATACAATATGAGTATTGAAAAAGAGATTTTTTCGCGATTGGATTTAAAAGAGATATCTGAAAATTGAGAAATTTTGGATATGTCCTTCAAAGAAAAAATATTTTGTTCGGAGGTATGGCAACCCTAAAACGTTATTCGATATATATATATATATTCGAATTAAAAGAAATGTAGACGTCTGTTAAGTTGCACAACACAGTTTAATCGGAAAATATTTAAATTATTTCTCTGATTAAATTTATTTCGAAGTAACAACAACAACACAAAAACCAACAATCCAACTCTCCCCCGATGAAGTCAGCAAAACACACGAGCATTCATACATACATAAGTGATTCCATGGTGCTGGTGGTAGTCAGATAGATAGCTGTTAATGGTGTAGGTAGGTAGGCAGTTGGAGGTACGGCAAAATCGAACAAAAAACAGCCACTGATAAACCTAACAAGGTTTAATAGTCGGTGGTGGTCTGCCGGTTCAACGTGGCCACAGAAGTCGATATAGTCGTTGTAATTGAATAAAAGTCAATTGTTGATTTTGATTGGTGTCGTTATACTCGTATGTTGTAACAGCAGCAGTGAGGCATGCCACCATTGCGGCGAGTGTAGGTGTCAATACCACGAAATTATCAAGTGAACTGAAATGCCACCCAAAATCGGAGGAACAGAGAGAAAAAAATAAAACGTGAATGCAAATAAAAAATGCTAGCATAGACGGATATAATATGTAGATCAGAATAAATAAAATGGTATATTCAACAGATGTCGCATTTTTGAAGGACCAGTAAAATGAAACACCATAAACATGTCTTTCAACCTTTACTAAATTTTTCATTTGGTCAGATATAGAGTTGCTTCTTACAATGTAAATCTTATGTAAATAAATTTAAAGCAAATATCAATCGGACACCCGTTGATTATTTGGATACATATCTGACAAACATAAGGAATTTGGTGTACCATTTACTTAAAATCGAACGAAAATATCGAAACTTGTCACAGAATATCTGCCACATTTTGAGTTTTTGGTGCATCATTTACTTAAAACCGGGAGAAAATATGTATGGTAGCTCTATCCAAATTTAAACCGATTTCAATAAAATTTTCCACAATATAAACTTCAGTACGTTTTGCAAAATGTTGTGTCAATAGGCCTAACTCTGGGTCTGTGGTGCAACTTTTACTTAAAATCGGACGAAATTATATATAGGAACTATATCTAAATCTGAACCGATTTGAACAAAACTTGCCACCCGTTATCTTATAATAACTTGAATTTGTTGGGCAAATTTTTGTGCCAATTGGACACACCTGGGGAGTTTGGTGCAGCACTTATATTTAACTTCTAGGTTACACTAAGTTCAGTAAGAAAGATATATGTGGACTTTGGTACACCATTTACATTAAATCGGAGCATATGGGAGCTATATCTAAATCTGAACCGAAATTTAGCACACATCTTTCTAGGCTTATTTCACTACACTGTGCCAAATTTCGTGCAAATCGGAAGGTATATAGGGACATTGGTGCACCATTTACCTTAAATCGGACGAAAATATATATGGGAGCTATATCTAAATCTGGACCGATTTTCACGAAACTTAGCACACATCATTCTGGGCTCAATTTAGTACGCTGTGCCAAATTTCGTGCAAATCGGAAGGTATATAGGGACATTGGTGCACCATTAATCTTAAATCGGACGAAAATATATATGGAAGCTATATCTAAATCTGAACCGATTTTTCCCAATTT
Source organism: Musca vetustissima (assembly GCF_032173495.1). Taxonomy (NCBI): domain Eukaryota; kingdom Metazoa; phylum Arthropoda; class Insecta; order Diptera; family Muscidae; genus Musca; species Musca vetustissima. Next base: position 76,289 of record NW_026888012.1, on the reverse strand, counting down.
CAATAGAGTTCGTCCTTGGGCCAAATAAATGAGCTGTGCCAAATTTCATCCAATTCGGATTATAAATGCGACCTGTACTTTGTTTACAATTAAACATGGATAGACGGACGGACGCATGGACGGACATGCATAAATCGACTTAGAAAGTGATTCAATACATATTCTCAAAAAGAACCATGTGTCTATCTCGTTTCCTTTTGCCTGTTACAAACATATGCACGAAGACATAATACCCTGTAACACAGTGTGGTGAAGGCTAGAAAAATCTACGTTCTTTCAAGAAAAAATACTCTTGAAAAATCCAAAAATAAATTCTTATGCTTCCATCAGTCTTTGAGAAAAAACTCTTTAAAAAAAATCACGTCTTATTGTAGGCCCTGGAAAAAAACTTTAAAAAATCCACGCCTTATTGTAGGTTCTTGAAAAAAAAATTCTTTAAAAATATCACGCCTTATAAAGTCTTTAGAAAAATAACGCCTTAAAAAAGTCTTTAGAAAAATAACGCCTTAAAAAAGTCTTTAGAAAAATAACGCCTTGAAAAAAAATCTTTAAAAAAATCCACGCCTTATTGTAGGCCCTTGAAAAAAAATCTTTAAAAAAATCCACGCCTTATTGTAGGCCCTTGAAAAAAAATCTTTAAAAAAATCACGCCTTATTATAGGTCCTTGAAAAAATATTCTTTAAAAAATCCATGCCTTATTGTTAGTCCTTGAAAAAATATTCTTTAAAAAATCCACGTCTTATTGTAGGTCCTTGAAAAAAATGTTTACAAAATTCACCCCTTATTGTAGGTCCTTGAAAAAAAATTCTTTAAAAAATCCACGCCTTATTTGAGTCCTTGAAAAAAATTCTTTAAAAAATCCACGCCTTATTGTAGGTCTTTGAAAAAAAATTCTTTAAAAAATCCACGCCTTATTGTAGGTCCTTGAAAAAAATTCTTTAAAAAATCCACGCCTTATTGTAGGTCCTTGAAAAAAATTCTTTAAAAAATCCACGCCTTATTGTAGGTCCTTGAAAAAAATTCTTTAAAAAATCCACGCCTTATTGTAGGTCCTTAAAAAAAATTCTTTAAAAAATCCACGCCTTATTGTAGGTCCTTAAAAAAAATTCTTTAAAAAATCCACGCCTTATTGTAGGTCCTTAAAAAAAATTCTTTAAAAAATCCACGCCTTATTGTAGGTCCTTGAAAAAATATTCTTTAAAAAATCCACGCCTTATTGTAGGTCCTTGAAAAAATATTCTTTAAAAATCCACGCCTTATTGTAGGTCTTTAACAAATCCACGCCTTATTGTAGGTCCTTGAAAAAAATCCACGCCTTATTGTAGGTCCTTGAAAAAATATTCTTTAAAAAATCCACGCCTTATTGTAGGTCCTTGAAAAAAATTCTTTAAAAAATCCACGCCTTATTGTAGGTCCTTGAAAAAAATTCTTTAAAAAATCCACGCCTAAATATTGGTCCTTGAAAAATATTCTTTAAAAAAACCACGCCTAAATATTGGTCCTTGAAAAATATTCTTTAAAAAATCCACGCCTTATTGTAGGTCCTTGAAAAAAAAAATTCTTTAAAAAATCCACGCCTTATTGTAGGTCCATGAAAAAAAATCTTTAAAAAATCCACGCCTTATTGTAGGTCCATGAAAAAAATCTTTAAAAAATCCACGCCTTATTTGAGTCCTTGAAAAAAAATTCTTTAAAAAAATCCACGCCTTATTGTTGGTCCTTGAAAAAATATTCTTTATAAAATTCAAGCCATATTGTTGATCCTTGAAAAAATATTCTTTAAAAAATCCACGTCTTATTGTTGGTCCTTGAAAAAATATTCTTCAAAAAATCCACGACTTATTTGAGTCCTTGAAAAAAATATTCTTTAAAAAATCCACTCCTTATTTGAGTCCTTGAAAAAATATTCTTTAAAAAATCCACGTCTTATTGGATTCCAGAATTTTTTTTAATTCATGCCATTCGGAATCTACCATATTCTTTATAGAAAATTTCGATCTGCTGGTTTACATATTTTACAGCATATTTACACCCAAGCTTTATGGTTTTCCTATATGTGTTTGTAGATCAAGAAATATTTCATTCCCATCCCTCCCTCCTTCTTCGGCCAATGTAAACACAGACACACACACACACACATATTAGTTTATAGGTTAAGCTACAAATCGCAAAATTGTTTCCTTATCTTATCAGATCTTCATATTATTTCATAAATATTTTCAGATTTTAATCTTGTTTAAATAACCATAGCCACTTGTTCGGTCCGCTGATGCTTCGCTCCTTCACTCCAGCACAAAATGTATTAATCTGTTGCAAAAAAAAAAAATTGGAACATTGGATCATAATTTATCATTAAGTGTGCAGTGTGTGGTTGTAGATAGAAACAGCAAGAGACAGTAGAAACAGGACAAGTCGAAAGAAAACTTGTATCGGTGCAACATTGGACATTTCTGCTGATTACCAACCCTGTGAGGAGCTACGACCAATGAACAAATTTGCAAATCGAAAGTTACAAGCTATTAATTTAAAATAGACAAAACATATGTTTTTTCCAAAGCGTTGGAAAAAGATGGTAATTTGTAATGTGGTGGTGGCGATTGGTTGGGCTAGGGAAACATGGGTCGTATCGAAAAAAATAGAGAGAAGTTTCAAGGACTAATTGAGAATTTTCTTTAAAAACTATATTTTCAAGGTTTAGCAGAGCTGTAAATGTCAATTTCAAGGACCATCCATAAATGCGCATTTTTTAAAAAAACCTTTTTTCAAGGACTCAAAAAATCGTAATTTTTTCAAGCACCCCAATAGGTGTGGATATTTTAAAGAATATTTTTTCAAGGACTCTAATAAACGTAGATTTTTAAAGAATGCCTATTCAAGGGCTCAACGAAACGTCGAATAATTTTTCAAACATTCAAAGGAAAGTAGATTTGTAAATAATAATTTTTCAAACATTCAAAATAATGTGGATTTTGAAATAATATTTTTTCAAGGACTCCAATAGGCGTGGAATTTTTAAAGAATATTTTTTCAAGCCTTTACTATGCATGGATTTAAAAAAAATTTTTTGAAGAACCCACAAAGTGGATATTTTAAAGAATATTTTGTCAAGGACTCCAGTGTGGATTTTTTCAAGGACTTTTTTATTATTGTTTATTAAATTCAATTATTTTTGTTTATAATTTTCAAAATATTTCAAATTCTTTCCTTAATCCATTCATTGAACATTCCAACTCGGGTATAAACATCCAAGCCATCTGAACCACATTTACGCCGACCATAGGAGACAATTCCCACCTGGATTGTTTCACCATTCCTCTGCATGGCCAAAGGACCTCCTGAGTCTCCCTAGAGAAAAAATATTAAAATAAAATTATAAAGTATTTAAAAAACTGCTTTTAACCTACCGCACATGCCCCCGTACCCCTATCGGATTTCGCACAAATCTCAGTCTCCGTCAAACTACGCATTTGCCATTTACAAATCGCATTACTCATAGTACGATATGACAATCGTTGCAAATGATTTGGATAAATGGGTGATGTTCGCGATTGTCGTATAGAACCCCAACCGGTTAATATGGATTTTTCATCGGATCCTACTGGTTCACTATAATCGACATTTATGGTATCCATACGTTGGCCATCCAATTCCAAAGCGGGTTCAATATCCAAAATGGCAATATCATTGCCTTTTATAGGTTTAAAATCCTCATGGCTATCAATTCGTGTCACCTGCGAGCGGAAACCAGTTGTATCTTGCAAATCAATCACCCCAGCCAATATGGAAATACGTTCGGGGTTTTGTCCCACCACACAATGGGCAGCAGTTAAAATGCGATTAGGGGTGATAATTGATCCGCCACAAAAATGACGATTGGTATTATTTTTCAAATATTGTATCGATACTTGATAGGGTATATATTCGCCATCGGGAACGTTGTCACCACCCACAATGCGATCTTGAGAATTTCCCGCTGCATCCATGGCATCGAAATAGGCATCCACTGAAAAGGGAGGGAATTAAAAAAATATTTCTTTGCATATTTTTTATTATTTTTTTTTTTATTTTTATTTTTTCACTTACAATCCCAAAGCAGGTCTGAGGAGGCCTCGCCAGAATTCCAATTCACAGCCAGGAGAACCACAAATAAAACCAATTTTTCGAACATTTTTCCTATTTGATTCCAAGAACCAATAGCCGCACTCTGTTGGTCAGGTCCTTTTGAATATGTTTTTATACAAAAATACAAGTACGAAGTACTAACTTCTAATTAAATTAAATTAAACTATTTTTATGATAAAATTAATCTTCTTAAATACTAGCTGAGTGTTAGTTTTTTAAATAAATTTGCTACTTAAAGAAATTAAATTTCAAACCTGTAATTTTTTCAGGCAAAAACAAACAACCTAAGAGATCTGCCGCCATGATATTAATTCGAAGCGGCTTCAAAGGTTTTATTAAAGACAAAAGGTATTACGTGGCCAAAATGTCGGAGTAATAAGGGGTGGATCAAGGACAATCTGAGCCATAAGCGTGGATTTTTTAAAGAATATTTTTTCAAGGACTCAAATAAGGCGTGGATTTTTTAAGAATATTTTTTCAAGGACTCAAATATGGTTTGGATTTTTTAAAGAATATTTTTCAAGGACCATTATTTAGGCGTGGATTTTTTAAAGAATTTTTTGTCAAGGACCAATATTTAGGCGTGGATTTTTTAAAGAATATTTTTCAAGGACCAATATTTAGGCGTGGATTTTTTAAAGAATATTTTTCAAGGACCAATATTTAGGCGTGGATTTTTAAAGAATATTTTTCAAGGACCAATATTTAGGCGTGGATTTTTTAAAGAATATTTTTCAAGGACCAATATTTAGGCGTGGATTTTTTAAAGAATATTTTTCAAGGACCAATATTTAGGCGTGGATTTTTTAAAGAATATTTTTCAAGGACCAATATTTAGGCGTGGATTTTTTAAAGAATATTTTTCAAGGACCAATATTTAGGCGTGGATTTTTTAAAGAATATTTTTCAAGGACCAATATTTAGGCGTGGATTTTTTAAAGAATATTTTTCAAGGACCAATATTTAGGCGTGGATTTTTTAAAGAATATTTTTCAAGGACCAATATTTAGGCGTGGATTTTTTAAAGAATATTTTTCAAGGACCAATATTTAGGCGTGGATTTTTTAAAGAATATTTTTCAAGGACCAATATTTAGGCGTGGATTTTTTAAAGAATATTTTTTCATGGACTCAAATAAGGCGTGGATTTTTAAGAAATATTTTTTTTATGGACTCTTGGAGTGTGTAAAATATCTTTGCTAATTGTTGGTGTTTTGGGCATTTTTTAATAAATCTTTTTATACCCTTCACCACACTGTGGTACAGGATATTATGTCTTTGTGCGTATTGTTGTAACAGGCAAACGGAATCGAAATAGACCCATTGTTCCTTTTGAGAATAAGCATAGAATTACTTTCTGAGTCGATTTACGCATGTCCGTCCATGTATTTTTGTTAAAAAAGTACAGGTCGCATCTATGATCCGATTTGGATCAAATTTGACACATTTCAGTTATTTGGCCCAAGGACGAACCCTATTGAAATTGGAGAAATTCGGTTCAGATTTAAATTTAGCTCCCATATACAGTTTCGTTCGATTTTATGTGAATGATGCACCAAACTCCCAAAACAAAACAAAATTTTGCACAGCGCACTGAATCAGGTCCATGCTTATGTGTGCGAAGTTTTGTTGGAATCGGTTCAGATTTAGATATAGTTCCCATATATAGTTTCGTCCGATTTTATGTGAATGATGCACCAAACTTCCAATATTTGTCCGATTGGAACAAAATTTTGCACAGCGCAATGAATCAGGTCCATGCTTATGTGTACGAAGTTTTGTTGGAATCGGTTCAGATGTAAATATAGCTCCCATATATAGTTTCGTCCGATTTTTTGTGAATGATGCACCAAACTCTCAATATTTGTCCGATTGGAACAAAATTTTACACAGAGTACTGAATTAGGTCCAGATTGATGTCTGCGAAGTTTTGCTAAAATCGGTTTAGATTTAGATATAGGTCCCATATATAGTTTCGTCCGATGATGATGTGTGATAAGGTTTGTTGAAATCGGTTCAGATTTGATTTTGGTCTTATATATTTTTTCGTTCCATTTTATGTAAATGGGCACCGAAGAGCCTATGCCTGTTTGATTTACACGAAATTTGGCAAAGGGTATTAAATTGAATATAGAGCGATAACAAAAAACAAATGTTGTATGCAACGGTTGCTCAATTAGGTCCATGTGCTTATATAGAGCTCCCATACATAATTTTACTCGATTTCATACAAATGGTACCTAACAATCCAAGTCTGCCCGTTTGACATGCAATTTCAGAATGGTATGTGTATGGGGGTTTTCAATTGGTTCAAATACCTATCTAGATAGCACATCTAATTTCGCCCGATTCCATCCTAATGGTCCTAGAAAGATTCTATGTCTGTTCTATCTACAGGATATTGTAGATGTTAACATCACTTGTATGTACCCAAAGTGGTGAAGGGTATCATATAGTCGCCCCGTCCGACTTTTGAACTTTTCTTACTGGTTTTATATTCATTTAAATATATTTATTAAATAAAAATTAAAGTTCTTTTGTGGTAAAAAGTAAGAAGAAAAAAAATAAAGAAAATTTCCCACTTTAAAGACGTTCCTTGATCCAATCATCAAATTCGGTAACTCTGGTATAAACATCTGGAGCACTTGAAGCACAAAAGGCGGTGCCATATGAGACAATGCCCACTTGGGTTAAGGTGTCATCTTTCTGCATAACTAAGGGACCGCCAGAATCACCCTAAATATCAAAAAATAAATCGTCGAAATTACAACAACAAAATTCTAAAATTTCAACTACAAACTCACATTACAGGCCCCCTTGCCAAAGCGCTCTCGGGCACAAATTTCCGTATCCGATAAATCCTGCATAATCTGTTTACAATCCTCATTTGTGATCGTTACATAGTTCAGCAATTGCAATCTTTTGGGATAGCGGGCCAAAACGCCATTACCGAAATGATGTACCGAACCCCATCCAGATAAACGTACCGGTTGTTTGGCACCCACCTTTTCCGAATTACTGAAATTAATTTTATCGATACGTTTACCATCCAACTGTAGGGGTGGATCAATATTCAGAATTGCAATATCACTGGACTTAAGGGGTACATAATTTTTATGGACATCAATGGCAGTGACTTGAGATCGGGAACCGTCTTTGGAACGCAGGTCATTGATACCCGCTAAAATACTTAATTTTTGGGGATTCTGCCCTTGGACACAATGAGCGGCAGTTAGAATGCGATTGGGTGCAATTATGGAACCACCGCAAAAGTGGCGATAATCACCATCTTTATTGTATTGCAGCGATATTTGATAATTGATATATTGTTCGGAGTCAACAGCATAACCTCCGACCACACGTTCTTGAGATTCGGGGACGGCATCTAAGGCATCGAAATAGGCTTCCACTGGATGAAAGGAAACAGATTTAAAATTATTTTAAATATTTTTTTAACTTTTTTTCGACTCACAATCCAATGGTTCCTCCCATGATGGTGCGCTATAACACTGCCATATGGCCAGGACTAAGACCAAACCCAACAAAGCTCGTGGAAACATTGTTGTATTGACACTTTTACTTCTCAAAGCTAAGTAAGTTTAGTAAGTAAGTTTTTAATTCGAAGTCATTTTATTTATAGTGTCTTAATCAATTACATAGAACTTGGCCGCCAACGGCTTTAAGACACCGCAGGGTAGTTAGTTGGGTAGTTCTTATCATTACAGCGAAAGAACACCCAGGTGGTTTTGAACCACTTACAATGTAGTTTATCCAATTGTCGGAAAATACTTCACCAAATGACATTGACATTTTTCCTAAGTCTATCCGATACCGCAAATACATTGAAATATGAGGTAGTGTTGTAATTAAATTAGCTTACAATGCTAAGCACCAAAATAGGCGTGGATTTTTTTTAAGAATATTTTTTAAGCTCTACAATAGGCGTGGATGTTTTAAAGAATATTTTTTAAGCTCTACAATAGGCGTGGATGTTTTGAAGAATATTTTTAAGCTCTACAGTAGGCGTGGATTTTTAAAGAATGTTTTTTTAAGCCCCAAAATAGGCGTGGATTTTTTCACAATTTATTTCTATAATTTTAAAAATCACTTCTTCACATTTCTCACGATTTCATATTGTTTTCTATCCATTCCCTATATTCGGATACTCTTGTGTAAACATCTGGCACGATACCATTAAAAACACCACACACAAATAAGCCATATGATACAATTCCGACCTGGATTAAACCGTTTTTGGTGAGCATTACTAAAGGTCCGCCAGAGTCACCCTGCAGAATAGAAAAAACGGACAATTTTATTTGAAATTTCGAAAAATTGTGGGAGAGGTAACATAATTTCAAGGATCTCACTAAAAATCAAATCTAAAGGCAAGGCCTCAAGCCTCACTCTTTAACCTCCCTTCATACATAGATATTTAAATTTCCCTAGACTTAACTTACCGAACATGCTCCAGAGATCCAATCACCCGTAACACATAACTCTCTCGGCGTCAATCGATCAATAGCCAGTTTACATTGAAAATCGGAGACGGTACGAAAATTCATTACTTGCAGAATAGTCGGAGTACTAATAGTATTCAAATGATCCTGAACAGATGGCCATGAAAATGGTATTTGTAAACTGAACGGTATACGCAAACCCCAACCGGTCAGAAATACTGTTACACCTCCCGGTATACGTTCTTCATGGATATATTCAATTATCGACTGTGTACGATTATCCAGATCCAAGGGTGTGGATAATTTCAAAATCGCTATATCATTTGAAAACAATTCCGAAAATTTTGAATGTAGTTTTATTGTATCAACGGAATAACGTTTGACCATGGTATCACGCAGATCTCGTACACCAGCCACTACAGTCATACGTCTAACATCGAAGCCATAACAACAGTGGGCAGCTGTTAAAATATGCTGCGGCGATATTATGGAACCACCACAAAAGTGTTTATAAATTGGTCCAGTTCGTTTTGAACTTTCGGGATTCATTAAATATTGCAGTGACACTTGATAGGGTACATAATAGCCTTCGGGTAAATCCATGCCGCCCACAATACGCTCCGGCCAGGGGGTTAGGACTGAGAATTTGTATAAAAAGAAACCGGAAAAAAGATTTAATAAAATTTAAATAAATTTCTATCTCAATTACCTTCCGCATATCCTTTGCAAATGAGAAGTATTAAAAATATTAGGAATTCAAAAATTTTGAAATTTCTCAAGTCCATTATTTTGAGGTTCTGTTTACACTTTGACACCAAATCGCGTTTTCATTCGATGTCATCATAAACTACTAGTATTTATATTGTAGTATATTACAAACAAAAACTATTTCTGTCAGATCGGGGTCAATATCAAATAAAAACTCGATTCGGAATAATAATTTATACGGGCGCTCGATCTGCGAACAAAAAAATTGTTTCATTACCAATGAAACGGGAATATGTTTTAATCTGAAAAATTAAGGTGATTGACTTTTATTTCAAGTATGGAGTTCGACCGAAATAAAATGTCGAATAAGGCGACAAAAATGAGGCTTAAAAATTTGGCTTAGCAAAATTTTTTCTATAAAGACTTAGCAAATAGCAGATTTTTAAACAATATTTTGTGAAGTACTCAACAAGGCGTTGATTCCCATGAAACAATCCTTGGCACCAACCTAATAGTTATTTTTGTATTTCAAAATAATTAAACTTTCATTTATAAAAAAAAATCCGACATAATAGTAACCCAAACCATGGCCTATTTAATACAACATGGCAAAATACGCTCCCAAACAATAAATGTACCAGAAGGATTGCCTGAACTGTTATCGGACATTACGCGTGAAGTTCTAAGATGTCAACCAACCAAAGAGTGCTTGTGTCAATTCATAATTGATTATTTGCATTCGGTGATTGTAGCGCGAGACAAGGCACGAAGTAGGTTTTTTCCCCAATTTTTCCATTATCTAATACAAAACTCAATGAAGTTTCGATTTTTTCTTTTATTTCGTTTTTTTAGTGGCCAAAATGGCCATAGATCGTGCCTTACGTATAGTCGATGAGGTTGTTGCGGATATGTGTGTCTGTGACATACAACCATCGAAAGCGGAAAAAATGTGTCAAGCCATGGAGGAATGTTTTAAACGTTTCTTGGCCCAGAGACGCTGTGAAATGGGAAAGGAGATTGAAATAATCAAATTCAATGAAATCGATATGTTGGATGAGTTAATTAGGAGATGTAAATTTTCCGATGATGAATTGAAAATTTCCCGGCCAGTTATAGAGGCGGCATATCAGAAATTTGTAGAGGCGTATATGACAGTACATGAGGTAATTTTAGGTAGATTATACAGATAAATTGTTCTTTATAAAGACCTTTGGACTCTATACAGACCAATTGGTCTTTATTCACACCATTGGGTCTGTTATGAAAACCTTTGGTCCCTATACCAATTGGTCTTTATAAAAACACAATTGGTCTTTATAAATACATTTGGTCTCAATACAGACCAATTGGTCTTTATAAAGACCTTTGGTCTCAATACAGACCAATTGGTCTTTATAAAGACCTTTGGTCTCAATACAGACCAATTGGTCTTTATAAAGACCTTTGGTCTCTATACAGACCAATTGGTCTCCATACAGACCAATTGGTCTTCATAAAGACCTTTGGTCTCTATACCGACCAATTGGTCTTTATAAAGAACTTTGGTCTCTATACAGACCAATTGGTCTTTATAAAGACCTTTGGTCTCTATACAGACCAACTGGTGTTTATAAAGACCTTTGGTCTCTATACAGACCAACTGGTCTTTATAAAGACCTTTGGTCTCTATACAGACCAACTGGTCTTTATAAATACATTTGGTCTCAATACAGACCAATTGGTCTTTATAAAGACCTTTGGCCCCTATACCAATTGGTCTTTATAAAGACCTTTGTTCTCTATACAGACCAATTGGTCTTTATAAAGAACTTTGGTCTCTATACAGACCAATTGGTCTTTATAAAGAACTTTGGTCTCTATACAGACCAAATGGTCTTTATAAAAACCTTTGGTCTCCATACAGACCAATTGGTCTTTATAAAGAATCTATTCAGACCAATTGGTCTTTATAAAGACAATTGTTCTCTATACAGACCTATTGGTCTTTATAAATATCTTTGGTCTCCATACAGTTCTTTATAAAGACCTCTGGGCATCTTTTTTTTCAAACATAAAAAGTAATCTTAATTTCTTTATTTTCAGAACATTGATGGCACTGAAACCCTATATCAATACTTCCGTGAACGTGAAATCAAACGTGAAGAGGAACGTAAACGTAATGAGGCGGCACTTAAAATACAAGTATTTTTATTCAATTATTCCAAATACCCGATTCCTTTAATGGTCTCTTATAATGGTCTCTATATTTCAGGCTAATTTCCGTGGCTTTTTGGTAAGACGTTCCATGTTTTTACCCATGGATACTAATGTGCCCGCAAAGGTTTGTATATATATATATATTGTATATGCCAACGTAACCGAAAATCGTTTACTTCATTAGGAATACTCCGATCAGAGCCTGGATATATTCGAAAAAGAAGAGGCAGCTCGTAAAATTCAACGATTCTTTCGTCATAAACTACAACAAAATGTAAGTATGTACCCCTAAATGTTAAATGATCTATTATGAATATAAATTAACGGATATCATTTCCCGATTATATAATTAGCTTTTATGAGTATAAATTAAGGGATGTCATTTCCCGATTATGAAATACCTTAACTAAGTGCTACACACATTGAAAAGCTAATAGAAACGAACATTTTTACAATCACAATTAAAAAAAAAAACATATTTTTAGGCACCCAAAGATGATGGACCACCCGATGAATATATTTTTCAAGATGTGTGTGAACCAGCATCTAGAGCTTTTATTAATACTGGCATAAATTATGTAACTGATCAAACGATTCCTAATGAGGACAATCAGAATAAACTAATTCAAGAACCAAATCAGTCAGAGGCAAAGGAACTAATTCAAATAACTTATGATATAACTGAGCAAGACCCAGAAATTCCACAAGATATTAAAGAGAATAATAACATGGAAAATGAAGAAAATGTCGCAGAAAACAATGGCAATTGAAGCTATACATGTTGGTTGTATGTTTAGGTATTATAACTTTCAAAATAACAAGTTTCCTTTTAAATAAATAAATATTACACATATACATTTATAGAATTTTTGTACAAAAATATTTATTTTTTTGTTTAAGAATGCTTCAACTATTCACTAAAGAACATATGTATAAAATTCTTATATAGCATTATAGTTAAATTAAATTAGACTTATAAGACTTAAATCAAAAAACAATTCTTGCAATTATATCTAAACTGGCGTACAATTAATATACTTATTTTTAAAATATAACAATATTAGTGAAAGAAAGAAAAAAGCAAAATCATAGAAATTAGAAAGCATACGTACAAAATATTCATACAAAACCTATTGAAAATTAAAAAAAATAAAGAATTAAATAATCTCCACAACTCTTGATTTACACATTTTCGTATCGACAACTATGGGATCCTGACGTGGTTTACGTGGCTTAAACGATTCTTTGGTCGATTCCTTTTCATGTTGTAGCATATGTTTCTTTAGCCTTGTTGAATTATTGAAACCCTTTGAACAGACTGTACATTGATAGGGTAGCGTATCAAAATGAAGACGTTTGTGGGCCACTAAATTACTAGAGATTCTAAACGGCCGACCACAGATATCACAACTGTAGGGATATTCATTGGTGTGCAGCAGCATGTGTCGTCTATAACCGGACATTTGGGTTAGACCCTTACCACATACATCACACTGGTAGGGTTTCTTGTCACCATGTGTCAGTATGTGCTGTTTCAGGGAATGACTTTCTCGATAGGCCTTGTCGCAGATATCACATTTATACGGCCTTTCTCCTGTATGTATCATAACGTGTAGTTTCTTTTGTTCTGCAGTATGGAAGGATTTATCACAAATCGGGCAGGCATATGGTCGTATGTCAGAATGTTTACGTTCATGTACTCGTAGACTGGTCGAGGTACGATAATGTTGTCCACAGATATCACATCGATATTTTTTCTCCTCACTATGGGTCAACATGTGAACGTTGTAATGGGTCTTGGTACGCGACCGTTTGCCGCATATTTGACATACGTGCGGTTTTTCTCCCGTATGGACATAGGTGTGTTCTCGCAGACGACACATTTTATCGAATTGTTTGCCACAATACTGACATTTTAGGTCTTCCTCGGTCAAACCGCCAGTCTGAAAAGAAAGTCATTTTACAAAATATTTTAATTTCAGAAAGTATCTCCAACTTACCTTAACAAATTTCTTTCTTGGCACCTTTTTCACCTCATCTTCTTCTGTTTCTTTTTCCGATTGTTGATTAATACCATTCTCCTTTTCATCATAATCCTTACTGTCATCTATGGAGTCGGCACTTTCAAAGTGTTCTTCCTCATCCTCCGGTGTTATATATTCACTACCCTCACCGCCGTTGGCTTCGATTTTAATAAAATGCTGTTCATCGACATCTTGTTGTGATGATTCCGGCCGCTCATCCGTAACTGTGGAATTCTCTTCATCTATTTCCAACCATTCTACCATTTCATATTCCAAAATATCCTCTTCCGTTTCTTCCACCTTAGACTCTTCTACCACTTCCATTTTCTCCACGCTTTCCTTTTTCTTCTCTGGCTTCTTTTTCTCAGCCACCACCACTGAATGCTTTTCAACCTTTTTCACTGATTTTGGTTTTTCCACAACTTTCTCCTCTGGCGGAAAACCCTTTAAATTTTCCTCTTCCGCCTCGCCAACATCAATTTCCTGTTCCACATAATCATCACATTGTTTCAATTCACTGGCCACCTCACTGCCAGCATCATCACCTTCGTGTATTACCTGATCTATTTCCAGATTCGATTGTGCCTCTTCCATTTCCCGTTTGATACGTTCCCTCAAATCACGATCATTTTGTAGAACCATTTCTTTGAACAGGTACGCTTGTAGCAAATGTTCCACACAGCTATTGCAAATGTGTTCGGGCAGGGAGAAGTCTTCATTGCCATCAAAACAATCCAATGTGGTGCAATAGTTGAGTAGGGCAGCCAGCGTTGTGGCCTCCTCATCGATTAGCGTCTCATCCATCAGGTGTTTGTAATCGCCGCATTCTCGATTACAGGCCCGACAATTTACCTTTAAAACTAATGTCATTTTGTTCGGAGTCCAATTGGTGGATTTTTTGGGGATATTTGAATTATTTTTAATATTTAATTTGATATTTATTTTAATGTTGAAATGAAGCAATTGAAGGCAAGCAAGCTTGTAGTTGCTGTAAACAGATGTTCTTGTGACAACCATTCACAATAGTGGACAATGCAGGGTTGTATTTTTGTGTAGTAAAATATTTCTTATGGCGTATTTACACTGAAATAAGTTGCGTTACAGCCTTACCTAACGTTCAACTAGCTCGTTCGACGTTTTTCACCACAAATGTAGAACACATGTATTTATATGAATGTTACCGAAATATGTCGACATACGAATTTATCGAAGTTGAAAATATATAACTATGACAGAACGTAGTTTTGGTATTTTTCTTCTGCTGAAAATAGAAACAAAACATAAAAAATATAGTTTTTTCAATAAGAATATGAAATATTTGAACACATTTTATAATTTCTTAATTTTGTTTCGCGATTTTGTTTAGTTCGTTAAAAGAAATGGACAGATACAACGTATTTGGGTAATACGGCCGTACACAACATTTTGCCATAGTTGGGAAGTTGAATATTTTGTACGCTTCGTTGAATTTTAGTTAACGTTGTTAATATTTCTTTTTCGAGAGTGAATGGAATTCTTAAATATTTACATAGTTCCAGACAGTTGAATTCATGGTACAATTATGCAAGGTAGGCCATAGCAACTTATATATTAACATTTTTTCATAATGTGGCTTGTTATGCCAAAGTCATATACAAATTAGTAACAACCAAAAATTCACAATAATATCGGAAATGACTTATCTCATTTAGATCCACTTTCCATTCTGTTGATTCTTGTTCTATACTCTCCTAGCTTTACACTAAAACTAAATTTTATTCAAAAATAATTATTTATTAATAAAATATTAAAAATTTAATATTATTATTGGTATGTTCCCGTACTGCAAGAATCTACTACTTTTTACTACGATAACGAATTTTCCTTTATGATTTCGAAGATAATAGTAAAATCTAGTAAGTTCTTCCAGTATGGGAACATACCATACGTAGTTATGTGGGTCAAAAAGAAAAATACACTTCTACCTCGTGGCTTGTTATGTCAGAACAAATACAAACGCAACAAGTCGAAAAATTAATGGAACGTCAGGTTTTCTTTACAAAATCGATTGGGAAATAAAATGTTGATATTGATTCACCTCACAAGTTTTAAATTTCATACCTATGGGCGGACATTTAAAACATTACAAATACTTTGACATAACAAGCCACAACAAGAAAAAAAGGAATTTGTAAGTAGCTGTAGTCTATCTTGTATGATTGTACCATGACATAAGTCATGTTTAAGAGCTGCTCGGGATAGCTTCGAACTTATTCTTATACTTTGCAATGGAATCCCCGATTACGAATATATAATATCGGATTTACGTGTGCGAAATTCATAGATACTAGTTTCAGATTATTAAAGGCTATCTGCGATCGCCGACAAGCTGAAGCAGGCGTAATCTTGGTTCTCTTGTTCACTGACTTGCCTTGGATGTAAACATGCTGTTATTTTGCTATTGGAGAATTTCAAGTTTTTTAAGACCTATATTGATAATTATCTATGTCAGACTTCAAGAACCCTTATTTAAGCCACATCGTTGGAAAAAAATGGCAATCCAAAAAAAATGGCCCAAACTTTTAGCGTGTAGTGTAATATGGGAGCTACCCGGGCCAATACTGATCATTTTTAGTAGGAAAATTTTCTATGAAATGAGAATCCAGAATGTGGAATTGCTGACAATTTGGTTGAAACGCGTGCCCAAAATACCCAAATATTGGTACGTAGTGCAATATGGGGACTACCCGGAAAATTGGGCTAATACTGATCATTTTCGATAGGAAACTTTTTTCCCCAGTGAGAAACCAAAATACCATATTACAACTGATTAGGTTGAAAAACTTACCCAAAAGTTTAGAAATACCCAATATAGGGGCGTACCGCTAAATGAGGGCCCCCTAAAAATTGACTAATATTTTTTATTTTTTGGTATGGAGATTTTCTACTCCATTGAAAGCCCTAATATCAAATTAGAACCAATTCTGTTGAATAACGTAACCAAAAAGCTGCAAAATACCAAATATTAGGGTATCATAAAAAGCGAATCGATAAATCCCATTTTCAATATCATAATAGCAATAATGTATGTGTAAAATTTTAAAGCTCTAACGTGATTTCAATAAACAGACGGACATGGCTAAATCGGCATAGAATTTATGGTGAATATTTGCAAGTGTACCAAACGAAATGACAAATTTAATTTATACTCCCCCTTGTGGTGGAGGTTATAAAAAAATTAAATACTGCGAATAGTTTATAAAACAATTATGTGAGTAAATACTATTTGAAAAAAAAAAACCAACTGTTTATCCACAAACAATTAAAAGCTTTAAACAAATATTAAATATTTACCACAACTTCTTTGCGTATGTCAACAAGCCATGTGAGATTGACTGACTGATTTCAAACCCGTTTAAGTAAAACATACAATGCATTTTAATGTATATATATATATATTTCTATGTATTTGTCACATTGTATATTTTTGTTATTAGTCAACATTCTATGAAATTGTCTGTCATTAACAACGCTTTATTGATTTGTTATTACTTAAACTTAGTTTAAAAAAATGTATATTGTAACATAAATTATACAATTTCGATATTTTTTTAATAATAATGATAATAAAAAAATATTTATTTTATTTTTCTTTTATACATAAAAATACAATTATAACAACACAATGGTTTGTGGTATATGTCCATGTGTGTGGGTGTTTTAAACAATTTATGGGGAATTTTTGGTGTTATGTTTATTTTAGGTTTTTTTTTGTTGGTTTCTTAATACTATCAATAAAGATAGAATGTTGGGGGAATAGATTAGTTTCAATTTGGTTGTTTTTATACTGAAAGATTTGTTTTTTTCTTTGTTCGGAGTTAACATATACATACATATGTATATGTGTTTTAACATTTTATATATCTACAAAACAATTGTTGTTAGTGGGGAGGGAGGTTTGTTTACGTTTTCTTATTGTTTTTTGTTATTGACATAGTCAAGTAAGTTAATTTAATTAGTTGTTAGTAGTTTCATAGTATATAAATTTAAGACATTTCGAATGTTATAAATATATTGTCATGTTTTGTTTATATAGTCATAGTTGAAACTATGGTTTTAAAGAAAAAAAAAACATATAAAAATATATATTTTTAGATTTGGTTTCTTTTTTTAATAAATATAAGACAAACAAATAAAAAAGGAATGAATTTTTATACTGTGGTTTTGTTTTTTTTTCTCTCTAATCATCATCTGCACTTTGATAGAATGCCTTGCGGAATGACATTAACTTTTGCTGTTCACTTTGCAGTGAATGTTCCAGTTGAAGAACCTTTATTTGCATTTCCATTTCCATGGTTTTCTTTTGGGAAGGGTGTTAATTGTGAAATATCAATTTCATTTTTATATTCCAGTTTGCTGTTACCATCTCGTACCGTGGCCACAACTTGTCCCGTGGCCATGGAAACATCACGTGAAGCCTTTGTTAGATTGGCAAGATTGGAACTATCGTTACGGGCCTTTACCTTACTGGCTATAACCAATTGAGCTGTACTGGCAGCAATATCTTGGGCAGCCACAATGAGTTCAAAACATTCTGCTGAATCGGAACCAATTGTTTTATTGGCAGCATCCACTAGATATTTGGCACCCTTGGCAATACTTTTGGAGGCCGAAATTAAACCCTCAGTCCATTGACTGTTACGTTTGTAGAACTCCTTGACGCTGGAAGCTCCCTTTTGGGTGGAAACAATTTCATTTTGCAATTCGCGGGAACGTTGTATTAAAACCATAATGCATTGCATCAGATTGGTACATGAATCCAAAATTTTCTCATTAACCTCTAGTTTAATGCCCTCATGTTGGGATTTGGTATTCAGCAACAGATCCATGATTTCCTTAGTTGCCTCTTCGATAATATTGTCCATTTGCTTGAGTTCCTGTTGCAACATATCGCCCACATTGAGGCTTTCGCTAAAGGAATTCTCCAAGCCTGTGACCACAGATTGTATGGCATTTAATTTGGGGCCGATTTCCCTTAGGGAAATATTTTCAATTACAGCAACCTCTTTATTTTCAGCAATGCCCTTATACAAGGCCGTAACAGATTGCCGCAATTCATTACACAATAAACGTAACTCTTCAGCCTTATTTAAATCTGTGGTATTACTAAATATCAACATTATATGTTCATGGAATATTTTGAAATTTTGACTCAATTCTAAATACAAAGACATAAATGGTGCCATGTGTTGTCCCTTTGTTTCTTGCAGCGATTTATATTCATTTGGAATTTGCTGTAATTGATTGTGAATTTGTTGTATATTTATTTTACTGGCCTGTGGAATTTCAGTCATTTCCAAATACTCAAAATTGAAATCTTTTTGTATGGAATTTGCCAATAATTTACTTAGGGAGGATAGTAGATTATCTAACATATTTCGTGTTTGAGTTTCACTTGTTTTAAGGTCAGTTACTTCCTTTTTGGCTGTCTCCAATTGACCAGAAATATCAGTGATCTGCTCACCCATTTCACTAAGGCTACGATTTAGGGTTTCATTTGTTTTTGTACCTTCTTGTAGGCGATCTTCCAAGTTACGTATTGTCTCACTTTGTTGACTTTTCACTTCCTGCAATTGTTCCATCTCAGTTGATTTTATTTTCATTTCGTTTTCATGTGCTTGGATTTTTTGCAACATTTCTTTTTCGATTTCCTGCAATTTAAGACTCAAATTATCCTTATCTTTTGTGGTATTCTGCAATTTTTGTTGTAATTCCTGCAGATTATTTTCATGCTGGGATTTGATGTGCATCAACTCCTGCATTTCATGCTGCTTCGTTTGTACCTCCAGATCATAGTTTTCTTTGAACTTCTTCAATTCCATTTTTTGTTCCAACAACTGGTTTTCATATTCACTTATAATTGCACTCTTATCGGTGTCGTGCTTCTCAAATAAGGCCTTGGACTCGCTGAGTTGCTGCTCTAATTCTTTTAATCTCTTTTCGTTTTTCGTAATCACATCTTCGTATTCTTTGATTTTGTCATTTAATGCCACATTCTTCTGCTCGACTTTGATCAAGTCTTCCTCTTTGGCCTTAAGGGCCAGAATCTCAGTTTGTAACTCCTCGGCTTTCTTACGTTCTG
Source organism: Musca vetustissima (assembly GCF_032173495.1). Taxonomy (NCBI): domain Eukaryota; kingdom Metazoa; phylum Arthropoda; class Insecta; order Diptera; family Muscidae; genus Musca; species Musca vetustissima. The sequence continues at coordinate 56,658 of NW_026888012.1, read as the reverse complement.
CCATTAATTGTTTCGAATCATCATTGCGTACCCTCAACAATTGTATATGCTCTTCCCTTAATTTGGCATACATCGTTTTGATTTTATCAAATTTCTCCTCCACTTGTTTGTATTTGTCATCGCCCACCTTGACCTCAACTTCCAGCTCTTCCATTTCTTTGAGTTTTTGTTCTAATTTCTCTTTAATTTGATTGGTATTCCTCAGCATTTCCTTGGTTAAATTTACCTCGGCTTCCAAGGCCTCATTGCGTACCTGAAGATTAGACATTTCTCGAGTAATATTAACCAGTTGGTCAATGTGAATTTGTCGAACTCTTAACTCTTCCTGCAAATTGGTAATCATGATTTGGGCTTCTTCGAGTTGCTCCTCGGCTGCTGATGGTTGAGGCACTGGTTCCGTGGGTGATGAGGAGGCATTATTTTCACTTGCATTGGACAAATCCAATAGACTCTCCTCCACCGTGGGTATCTCCTCCTCTTCCTGCTGTTGGAAAACATGCATAACTGGTGCAATATAATTTCCCACATCATGCACAGAGGAGAAATTTGGTGCAGCATCTGGTAGGTGGGGTACTTGTATTATATCCGAAAAATATTGTAACGGACGTACACTCTCATAGAACAGTTTCAATTTAACAAACAACTCATTAAAACGTGTACGATGACCCGCCAATATGTCATGCGGTATGCCATCGTGTAAACGAAACAGTACACGAACACACAAATCATACAAAGGATTCGAATCCTGTATCATGGTAACAAGTGGCGCCAAACGACACTGGCCCTGGGGTGTCATCGACGACAAACGATATGTATTCAAGGCCTGGAATATAACCAGCTGCAGGGCAATAATACAATCCAAATAATCGAATATTTCAACACACAATTGAAAATAGTTATTCAAATCATCGCCAGTGATCTTGCGTATGTCATTGAAATCCATTGTTATGGCACCGGGTATACCCAAATTCTTTTGATGGAAATCCAATTTGTTAACCAACAGCTGGGTGTAGCTTTCAATGCATTTGCCAACACCATCTTGCAAATGGCCCCACAACTTGCCCACCTCCAATATCAGAGTTTTGTGTACCTGCGAATGGCGTAAGCAATTCTCATGACCCTCCCGCAACACCTTATGCAGTACATGGCAAAATTTCCATGCAGTAAAACGGTGCTCCATTAACGGCTGGCGCGTAACAATGTTCCAGAACATTTTTGCACCTTTGTGTCGATGTGTTGCAATAATCACCGAACGGGCATGTTTCATTTTTAACGGTTGCTCCGAGGGGTGCAACGCTTTGGTCACACTCATCTGGAATTCGTGATCCATTTTGTTTTATGCTGCAATTACACCAAATAACCAACCGACGAATGGACGAACGACCCACATATGCACATAAAAAACAAATGGAAGTGAAATTAATTATTTGTTTATGATTCAAACATACAAGTGACACCGATTTTCATACTTAATATCGCCCTTTATCTTATCATAAAACAGCTTTTTTAAATATATCTGGCTTTATTCATCAACTACTAAATAGCTTCAATACAACACCACAACACAAACAACATTGACACCTTTCCTCCGAAAGAGCAGCAAACAAACTTAGCACAAAATCAAGTTAGGGATCTGTAAGTCGATTTTGATTAATTTTTGCAATAAACTTGACAATATCCATGGTCACCAAGGGAGACCAGCTGATTATCGATATCTCTCAAGTTTGCTGTCAAAATGCATTATTGTGAATTGACTTCCATTATGAAAACGTAAACAAAGTTGAAATTTTTGACATTAGACTTGAGAAAAAACAGCTGTTTTCCGATTTCGATTGCTATTTTGGTGACCTTATTAATAGATCATGACAATATCTATTAATAAGGTCCATGGCCTATAATTTCTGCACCACCGATCAATATATGTTACATCCACGTTAAATGTGCATAGGAGATTTCAAGGTACACTATGAGTGACGGGAAAAAGGGACGGGAAAAATCACAACAGAAGCTTGGATTTGGGGCCAAGAATTTCAATTGAACCACTCTGTCCATTGCAGAATTTCTCGTTTGAGATGGTTTCCAGTACCAGTTAAGTTTGAAAAACAAAAAACAGTTTAGAATTTTCATTGACCTTGGTTTTCCGGACAGTCTGGGCCAAGATGTTCTTCAGAATTTTATATTTAACTTATATTTTTTTATAGAAATGTTTGAAAATATGCATTATTTTGCCGCCAAATAATTTAACAATGAATTAAGGCAATAGCGTCCTTTAGTTTCAATGGTTCATTTCCGTGAATAACTCTTTTGAACACGCTCATTACTGAATGAGACAACTCTGTAAAACAGCTGTTTTTGTTCTTGTACGTGTCAGAAACAAAACAAAATTTGTTTAATCGAACAATAATTTAACGAAAAAAGTAAAATAAAAATAAAAATACTATTTAATAAACAATGGCTACATTAAATCTATTAAATTTAAATGTCGATACGCTGTTTGAACAGCACAGTGTGGGTGAAATTGATACAATACACAAGAAGATACAAGAGGTGGTCGAAAACAAAAGGGAGGAGTTGAGGACTATGGTTGGGTAAGTTGTTGCAAATCAGATCATTTACATCCAAATGTTTCCATGCAATGATTTCTTCATTACAGAGAACGTTATCGAGATTTGCTAAAAGCTGCCGATACCATTACCTCCATGCAAGACTCCACCAAGGCATTGATAGAACAAGTCGAAAAAATAAGTGTTAATTGTCAAAATCTCAATGAACAACAATTGTTGGGTTTCAAGACCGAAACCGACAGTGCCGGTGAATTGAAATCTAAAAATGCTAATAAACAACTGAACAATTATTTCAGTACCATGGTACAGATCAAATTGTTGACTTCTTTGCCCGAAATGATTTGGTCACAAATTGATCGTGAACATTATTATGCTGCAACGGAATTGTTTATATTTAGTCGTCACATAAGTACGGGCCTTCAATTGGATTCGAGTAATCCAATAATGCAAAAATTACCCGTTGCCAAGAAACAATGGGAAATTTTGAAACCATTTCACATGACTATTAAACAACAAATTATGGTTGCATTGGAAAGGGAAAATTTAGCACCGGAATTAACTGCGGATTGTCTATTGGCATTATTACAATTGGATCGTTGTTCATTGGAAAGTGCTCTGAAGGTGTTTCTTAATTTACGGTCCTCGGCATTTCTAAATTGTCTAACCTCCGAGGGTGGTAGAGTGAAGGAACGTATACTTGTTAGCTTAAGGGTCCTAAATGAAAGTGTGGATATGGTCTCGAAGTGTTTTATGGGTAAGGTGAATTATTTTATATTTTTTAGAAACATTTTAAATCGTTTTATTTGCTTCTACAGAAAATGGATTGTTGTTTAAAAAACTCCACGAACACTCGGATCCAAGTGCACCACCCACCATTGCACGCATGGACAGTGATGATGTACAATTTGCATATTTACTACCCGATATTATAACCAATTTTAAGCCGAAATTTGAAACAATCACATTAAAAAATGAATCAGTGGCCCAGGCCGTAGAAACATTTCTTGCCGATACTCAACGAATAGCAGATAAGCAATTGAAAGGCCTTTTCGATTTTGTCTTAAATATGAATACCATACAGGAAATTAAAACCGAAGCAAATCACTTGAGAAAGCAATTGAATTTATCAAACTTGGCAAAGCAATATAATTTAACACATTCCTTGGATTTTTATGAGCTACGTTATGTTCCCTTGATTAATCAACGTATACGTAATATCATCAATGATAGTTGGTCTAAAGCAATTCACGAAACATTTGCAACAATTGAAGGTACATTACAACAAGAGGGGTTGATGAATAAATCAAATTACAGTCTGTGGCAAGAATATAGCACAGATTTACCAAATAGCTTAGATCAAGCTTTATCCGAAGATAAGAAAACTAAAAAGCTGTTGATGAAATCAAAGGGTTATGATGATAACATAATACAAATGGCCACACAATTTGATAACAGCCTGTCATCAATAATTAAAGAAATGAATGTGCTACTGGAAGAGCCCACAACAAAACAGGAAGATAAACAGGATTTGGTCGACTTCCTTAAAGAAACCGCGCAACGACAAATTACAGAATATATAACGAAAACAAAGCAATTACGATTGGAATCGTCTCAACGTCAGCAACTATTATTTGTTATTCGCTGTTGTTGTTCCTTAATTGAGCTTTGTCCCCATTTGAAGAAATGTTTTTGTCATTCAAGTTTATGGCGTGAACAATTGGGTGGTACTACGACTGCAGCCTCGGCCGCTTCCCAAGAACATTGGCAACGTATTTGTGGTTTAATCGAAGATGAAGTATTTCAATTGTGGCTATGTCTTGTTCGTGGTGTATTGGTGGAATATAATAGTGATCGTTATTTAATGGAAGTAAACTCGAATGCGGTTATTTTGGAAGATTTTGCGGTAAGTATGATCCCCAGAACTATCTGTTTTTTTTTTTTTTATTGAAAAAAATTCATACATCCAAGGACCGTTTTTTTCTATATTTCTATATGGGTAGGTAATATCAAATAAATTGTTTTCATATTTTTGTTTTTAATTACAGCACTGGGAAATAATAACCTTGGAGCAAAAAGACGAACAAGATATGCCCACTCAAACAACATTCCGTGTACCCACACAACCTCGCATCTCCTTACAATCATATTTCCACACGTTAATAACAGCTCTAAAGAAAATAGTGCCTGAAACTTTACCCAACAAAGTGCTGTTAACTTTAAAGAAAGTGTTATTGGAAAATCTCTTGCAACACTACAAAAATCTTATAGAAAAGACAAACAACACCACCACACCAATGGGACAAAATATTGCCTTACAAATGTATTTTGATTTGAAATTTTTACAACACTCTTTCGATTTAAGTCGGGAGCAGAAAGATCAATTTACATCACTACAGGATGCCTATAGAGATTTAATTGATCCTTTCGATTTTGAATTGTTATCTACCCAGCTGGTGGCCAATGTTAAGCGGGCCGTAACACGTTACAATTGTATACTGGGTGTACTAACAACAACGACAGCCACAAATCAAAGCAATATTTCTGTGGCGAGTACTGTTATTGTACCAGAAAAAGATCCCAATGTTTTAAGTTTGTGTTCAAGTGGTGCCACAACATTGTGGTTCCCCCTGCTGCCAGTAGTTACCAATACCAATGTTGCAACAGCTGTGGAAACCAAGAAACTTGTCTTAACTTCGGAAAGTGAAAAGGTAAGGGTTGACAACATTTTGTTTTTCTTTTTCTTGTCTTTCGATTTATTTGATAATAATTTTATTTTTATATTTCACAACGTTCTTTTTTAAAGGATATTTTATATGAATTATAAATTATGTGTTCTTTTTAAATATATTTCAACACAATGTTATGGTTTACATGGGGAGAGACGTTATTTTTATAAGTAAATATTTATATTATGCATGCGATGTGTTTAGATAATTTTTGGTTTTTCGTTTGTTGTGGCTTTTGAAAGTTTTTGCATGCAACTAATTCAATGAGACTTCTAAGGAAAAATCCAAAAAGATTTGTTTTTATGGAAAAATTAAAAATTGCTTCTGGTTGTTGTTAAATAGTTAAAGGATTGAATTAGTCTAGAAATCCATGCAATACTAACTTGTGAATATTTATTTTTTAATTATGTTATTGATATCTAAAAATTAGAATAACATAAATTTAAGACATGCGTTATCGCAAAATAACATATTTTGGCTCTAGAAAATTTGGAAGATTGAGATTTTTTTTTATTATTTTTCTGCCACTCACCTAGTTCATAAATATAAACCCCTAAGCTTTTCATTCAATTACTATAAGATTAATTCATTTATTTTTTTATTCTAAAATTTCCAGACCACACCAACACGTAAAGCTACCAGCTCAACAGCTCCATCCTCGTCAAGAAAAAGCGATACTAAGAGTAAATCTGGAGCAGCATCATTCTTTGGTGCCATGTCACAAGAATGGTTCCGATAGTCAACAAATCTAATTTTATTATATTAAAAAAAAATAATAGATTAATAGCTATTTTATTATTATTATTATTTACTCAAAGTATTCAAAGAATATAAATATACTTATTGAAAATAGAAAACCTCTGTAGACGTAAAAATTTAGGCGTAACTATTAATATGGAGATGTTTCCTAAAACTCCAAAAAGTTGACTGGTGTTGGCGGCGCAAGGTAGGGCAGAATATCCACAAAATGCTGCAATTAGAAGCTGCTGCTTCAATATTTTCCGACATTCATTGCAGAAATTGTGTGAGTACGTCCCTGGAGGCTATACCTAAAACGGAAGCAATATTGATTACATCGTGTAGGAGTAACCGAACACTTGTACGAGTAGTTATCATAATATGAGGAGCTATGCCTAATTAAGGACTATATAACTCAATTTCGAAACAAATATCAAAAATACCGAATATCGGTAGATATCGTCAAAAGGGGGCGAACCTTACGTTCTAGTTTTTCGATATCGATATCCTCCGCAGGTGAAATCATTACAACAGAGTCTTAGAACCAAACCCAATACGCGGAACAAATCAGATAACTATTTTAGTACAAAAAAGGGAGTTATATGGGGACTAACCTTAAAAGAAGGCAAATGTAAATATTTTTGGGAGGGAGATTTGATACCATATACGACTATAGAAACCCAAATTAAAGAGAATTCGGTTGAAAAATGCGCTCAAGAACCCTAAAATACCAAAAATTGAGGGTACCCTTATATGGGGGCTAACCGAAAAATAATGACCTATATTTATAATTTTTAGTGGAGAAATTTGGTATCCAATAAGAACCCAAAGTATTAAATTCCGTTGAAAAACGTGCTTAAGAAACCGAAAATTAGGGGGTACCCATATATGGGGGCTACTCGAAAAAATTGACCTATATTTATAATTTTTAGTGGAGAGATTTGCTACCCAATAAGAACTAAAAGTAGTGAATTACAGCCAATTCGGTTTAAAAATACGATAAAAACCCCCAAAATATCGAAAATTTGGTGTATTATATGGGGGCTACCAGAAAAAGTGGACCTATATTTATAATTTTTAGTGAAAATTTTTGGTACCCAATAATAACCCATTGTACCAAATTTCAGCGAATTCGGTTGAAAAAATGCGCTAAAGGAACCCAAAATACCGAAAATTGGTGGGTACCCTTATATGGGAGCTATGCCTAAAAGTAGACCGATATAGCCCATCTTCGAACTTGACCTGCCTGCATATAAAATACGACTCTATGAAAAATTTTGGCGATCTTTCTCAATTCGTTTAGAGGCTAAAGTGATTACATCAGCCAGACATACATGCATAGATCGTCAGAGAATTTTACGCTGATCAAAAATATATATACTTTATGGGATCGGAAATGATTATTTCGATGAGTTACAAACGGAAAAACAAAATGAATATACCCTCCATACTATGTAGAGGGTATAAAAATGCACCGGACAGTTTTTTCTCTACAGACAAAAATTACCTATCATAAGGACGGGATTTTTTCTAGTGAAAAAAAATCTCCGGACCAGGGGACAGTTTTTTTTTTATAGAAAGGACGGCCTTTTTTATAGAACAAAATCCACAGTACTCTATTTTTTTTTTTTTCTATAAAAAAAACAACGACCGCCATTATTTATTTCTATAGAAAAAACAGACCAAAACACGGGCTTTTTCTATAGAAAAAAATCGCCAGACCACATGACGATGGAAGAAAGGAAAATTACCGGACCACAGGAAAAAAATACAGTTCCTCTAAACTGTTTTTTTTTTGTTACGATTCCAAATAATAATTGGAGTTGTCCATGTAATGAAGTTTTTGGAATCGCTCATGGCCCTTTGGGCTAGGTTCTTGTTTATGAAATAAATTGAATTGAATAATCACCCATATATTTTTCCTTTTGAATTATTTTTATTTACATTTATATAAAAAATAATTTTTTATTCTAAATTAAAAGAATTATTCAAAAATCACAATAATACACGCATTAATTAGAAATTATAATACCAATTAAATTAAAAAAGAAAAGAAAACAGAATAGCAAATTAAAATATATAGTCCATGTTGTACTACTGCTATTTCTTGCCGCCTTTTTTGCCACCACCACCTCCACCGCCTGCCTTTTGGTCTTGACCTTTTTTGCCACCACCTTTATCGCCGCCGCCTCCACCTCCCTTATTTTTAGCACCTCCTTTATCACCAGCTCCGCCACCACCACCGCCGCCTTTTTTCTGCAAAATACACAATTCGAAAATGTTAATTACCTCTTTTCTTATTTATGTTCTTCCTCGTCTTCATATTCCACCTTTCGTCCCTCATCATCATCATCATGCCTAACAACTGATAAAAACACAAACCCCGAACAACCAAACCGTTTGTTTATGGATAATTTAGTTTAGAGAGGTGAAAAGTTCAAAGTTTTCTCAACTTATTTTAAGTTCGTACAAGAGAAATAGTTGTATTCGTTTTGTGTGTGTGTTTGTTTGTTTTCCCTCCTTTTTGCGAAGCTACTTCAAAGAAAGGTTTCACCTTCATCTCTAACTCTTAGATTAGTTAATTACATGGCAATTTAATTTGTAGACCACCGAGATCAGCATCATCAAAAACAAAAAATGGAAAATGAACTGAACTCTAATAAAATAATGAATAGAATTGTAAATATATTTGTGTGTGTGTGTGTCAGTAGTGAGTGTGCGTCCGTTTTTTGTGTGGCAACCCAAAAAAGTAACATCGAAATGTATCTGAAAATTATAATAATGCGGTCGAGGTCATTCGAATGTTAGCTACTTAACGCGCTTCTTTATTATTATTACTATTTTTAAATAACAATTTAAATGCATTAGAATAATTTTAAGAAAAATATAAAGGAAAGGATTTAAATGTTTATTAAAAAAATATATTTTTTTTCAGGGTCAATCTGTTAGCGACAAGAACAGGCGTGGATTTTGAGAAAACTAATTTTTCAAAGGCTAGAATAGGCTTGGATTTCTTTAATATTTTTAAGGACTAAAGTAGTGGATTTTTTAATAATATTTTTTTCAAGGACTATCCCAAAAAGTGGTGGATTTTTAAAAAATATTTTTAAGGACTCTCAGCCAAATAGGCGTGGATTTACAAAAAAAAAAATAAAAAATATTTTTTCAAGGACTAACAGCCAAAAAGGCGTGGATTTTAAAAAAAATATTTTTTCAAGGACTATCAACCAAAGTGGCGTGAACTTTTACGGAATATTTTTTCAAGGACTATCAGCCAAAGAGGCGTGGATTTTTAAGGAATATTTTTTCAAAGACTATCAGCCAAAGAGGCGTGGATTTTTAAGGAATATTTTTTCAAAGACTATCAGCCAAAGAGGCGTGGATTTTTAAGGAATATTTTTTCAAAGACTATCAGCCAAAGAGGCGTGGATTTTTAAGGAATATTTTTTCAAAGACTATCAGTCAAAGAGGCGTGGATTTTAAGGAATATTTTTGGATTATTAAATAATATTTTTTCAAGGACTCCGATAGGCGTGGATTATTAAATAATATTTTTTCAAGGACTCCGATAGGCGTGGATTATTAAATAATATTTTTTCAAGGACTCCGATAGGCGTGGATTATTAAATAATATTTTTTCAAGGACTCCGATAGGCGTGGATTATTAAATAATATTTTTTCAAGGACTCCGATAGGCGTGGATTATTAAATAATATTTTTTCAAGGACTCCGATAGGCGTGGATTATTAAATAATATTTTTTCAAGGACTCCGATATGCGTGGATTATTAAATAATATTTTTTCAAGGACTCCGATAGGCGTGGATTATTAAATAATATTTTTTCAAGGACTCCGATAGGCGTGGATTATTAAATAATATTTTTTCAAGGACTCCGATAGGCGTGGATTATTAAATAATATTTTTTCAAGGACTCCGATAGGCGTGGATTATTAAATAATATTTTTTCAAGGACTCCGATAGGCGTGGATTATTAAATATTATTTTTTCAAGGACTCCGATAGGCGTGGATTATTAAATAATATTTTTTCAAGGACTCCGATAGGCGTGGATTATTAAATAATATTTTTTCAAGGACTCCGATAGGCGTGGATTATTAAATAATATTTTTTCAAGGACTCCGATAGGCGTGGATTATTAAATAATATTTTTTCAAGGACTCCGATAGGCGTGGATTATTAAATAATATTTTTTCAAGGACTCCGATAGGCGTGGATTATTAAATAATATTTTTTCAAGGACTCCGATAGGCGTGGATTATTAAATAATATTTTTTCAAGGACTCCGATAGGCGTGGATTATTAAATAATATTTTTTCAAGGACTCCGATAGGCGTGGATTATTAAATAATATTTTTTCAAGGACTCCGATAGGCGTGGATTATTAAATAATATTTTTTCAAGGACTCCGATAGGCGTGGATTATTAAATAATATTTTTTCAAGGACTCCGATAGGCGTGGATTATTAAATAATATTTTTTCAAGGACTCCGATAGGCGTGGATTATTAAATAATATTTTTTCAAGGACTCCGATAGGCGTGGATTATTAAATAATATTTTTTCAAGGACTCCGATAGGCGTGGATTATTAAATAATATTTTTTCAAGGACTCCGATAGGCGTGGATTATTAAATAATATTTTTTCAAGGACTCCGATAGGCGTGGATTATTAAATAATATTTTTTCAAGGACTCCGATAGGCGTGGATTATTAAATAATATTTTTTCAAGGACTCCGATAGGCGTGGATTATTAAATAATATTTTTTCAAGGACTCCGATAGGCGTGGATTATTAAATAATATTTTTTCAAGGACTCCGATAGGCGTGGATTATTAAATAATATTTTTTCAAGGACTCCGATAGGCGTGGATTATTAAATAATATTTTTTCATGGTCTTCCGTTTTTTTCCAAAATCATTTTTTCTTAAATAACAAACAGTTTGTCCTCTATTTTCAAAACATTCCCTTATATAATCAATCAAAAATTTCTCACCATAATATTTGTCAATAGTAATTAATTCCACACAAGTTCATTTTTTATTTACAATATTTTTTATTTGCTTACATTGCCACCGCCACCACCGGAACCTCCGCCGCCTCCACCACCTCCTCCTTTATTTTTGCCCATATTTTATTTGATATCAAATATTTAAATTAATTTTTTTTTTATTTTCAATTGAATCCAACAAAATTTTAGTTTATTCCGACCCTACGCTATTAATATCAAGAAAACCACTGAAATAGCGCGACATAATTAGAGGAGGTAAGACAATTTTGCTCATTTGGTGTCTTTTCCTTCCTTCTTGTCTTCTTTTTTTGTTTGTTGGTTGGTTGTTTGTTTTGGCCTTGTTTGTGGGTTTTCATAATTATTTGCAAATTTTTTCAAGAGCAGGAACAGGGAAATACACGAATGAATGCATATAAAGTAGAGAGGAAATAAAAACTCAAAATAAAATATTTGCAAATGTAATCGGTTATTCGAATCGCATACAAGTGGCAAATTTAATAGGGAATTTTAATTTTTCAACATGTTTCTTTGAGATTTTTTTTTACAAGTCAATGTTGCGTATAATTTTTTTTGTAAAAAATACTCATACTCCAGGGTCTACCATTCAGAGGACATCCATGACACCTGGTATATTGTTAATTATTTTTTTTTAATTTCTCTCAAACTGATATACCCTAATATACAAACAAAGCATTTACAAATTTTCAAATAAAAAAGGGAAAGTGATAATTCAATTCAAATTGTAGCTATATTTGTAAATTGTGCGAATGCACGTACATACATCTTCACATACAGTAAGTGCATGTAATATTGTTGTAACAAAATGGGGAGGGTTTATTTATATTTGGCGACACGTGAGGGGATATGGTGCTTCGATGGTTGCGTTGTCAGACATTCTAATTTTAGATGGATGGGAGGAAAACTAAGTGTAATCTATGTAGACATATGTATATTAAGTAGTATGGGAGGAGGGGAATCAGAAAAAAACGCTGATAGTCTTAAAAAAATCAAAAAAAAAATCTTTAAAAAGCCACGCCTATTTGGCTGTTTGTACTTAAAAAAATATTCTTTAAAAAGCCACGCCTATTTGGCTGTTTGTCCTTAAAAAATATTCTTTAAAAAGCCACGCCTATTTGGCTGTTTGTCCTTAAAAAATATTCTTTAAAAAGCCACGCCTATTTGGCTGTTTGTCCTTAAAAAATATTCTTTAAAAAGCCACGCCTATTTGGCTGTTTGTCCTTAAAAAATATTCTTTAAAAAGCCACGCCTATTTGGCTGTTTGTCCTTAAAAAAATATTCTTTAAAAAGCCACGTCTATTTGGCTGTTTGTCCTTAAAAAATATTCTTTAAAATTCCACGCCTATTTGGCTGTTTGTCCTTAAAAAAATATTCTTTAAAAATCCACGCCTATTTGGCTGTTTGTCCTTAAAAAAATATTCTTTAAAAATCCACGCCTATTTGGCTGATGGTCCTTGGAAAAAATGTTCTTTAAAAATCCACGCCTATTTGGCTGTTTGTCCTTGGAAAAAATGTTCTTTAAAAATCCACGCCTATTTGGCTGTTTGTCCTAAAAAAATATATTCTTTAAAAATCCACGCCTATTTGGCTGTTTGTCCTTAAAAAAATTATTCTTTAAAAAATCCACGCCTATTTGGCTGTTTGTCTTAAAAAAAAATATTCTTTAAAAATCCACGCCTATTTGGCTGATGGTCCTTGGAAAAAATATTCTTTAAAAATCCACGCCTATTTGGCTGTTTGTCCTTAAAAAAATATTCTTTAAAAATCCACGCCTATTTGGCTGATGGTCCTTGGAAAAAATATTCTTTAAAAATCCACGCCTATTTGGCTGATGGTCCTTGGAAAAAATATTCTTTAAAAATCCACGCCTATTTGGCTGTTTGTCCTAAAAAAAATATTCTTTAAAAATCCACGCCTATTTGGCTGTTTGTCCTTAAAAAAATTATTCTTTAAAAAATCCACGCCTATTTGGCTGTTTGTCTTAAAAAAAAATATTCTTTAAAAATCCACGCCTATTTGGCTGATGGTCCTTGGAAAAAATATTCTTTAAAAATCCACGCCTATTTGGCTGTTTGTCCTTAAAAAAATATTCTTTAAAAATCCACGCCTATTTGGCTGTTTGTCCTTAAAAAAATATTCTTTAAAAATCCACGCCTATTTGGCTGTTTGTCCTTAAAAAAATATTCTTTAAAAATCCACGCCTATTTGGCTGATGGTCCTTGGAAAAAATGTTCTTTAAAAATTCACGCCTATTTGGCTGATGGTCCTTGGAAAAAATATTCTTTAAAAATCCACGCCTATTTGGCTGTTTGTCCTAAAAAAATATATTCTTTAAAAATCCACGCCTATTTGGCTGATGGTCCTTGGAAAAAATATTCTTTAAAAATCCACGCCTATTTGGCTGATGGTCCTTGGAAAAAATATTCTTTAAAAATCCACGCCTATTTGGCTGTTTGTCCTAAAAAAAATATTCTTTAAAAATCCACGCCTATTTGGCTGATGGTCCTTGGAAAAAATATTCTTTAAAAATCCACGCCTATTTGGCTGTTTGTCCTAAAAAAAATATTCTTTAAAAATCCACGCCTATTTGGCTGATGGTCCTTGGAAAAAATATTCTTTAAAAATCCACGCCTATTGTAAATATTTCAAAGAATGAAAAGTAAATTAGAAAACTTATTACAAATTTCATTACTAAACAATATTGAAATTTTCAACAACTAGAACATTCAAAGTCATTAAGGCTTCCCTAACATTATTGCAACACAAAAACAATGAAACACTCAAAACAGAGGGACACAGGCAATTTTCAGAACTCAACTTTAACCGTTTATATCAATTTCACAATTTCCAGTAGTTCGACAGCAGCAGCGGGCAATGCGGCAGCAAACTTCAATTAGTTGACAGTTTTATGACAATAGCTCTGGCGTTTAATAAACATTCAACTTTGGAATATTAAATACCCCTATCGGACTTTAGACTCACTCTGAACTACTATCATTTTACAATTTTGTTTTTTGTAACTGTGTGAGTGTGCTAATTATATTTTGTCCTCAACATCATCGTCGTAGTCATCCTCATCATCGTTTTCATACTCATTGCCGGCGAATGGTAAGGAGTATCCACTAGCACCAAAAAACAAGAAGGACTCATCATTGCTCAGTGCATTATGCATTGTCAGTGGTGATAGAATGAACACACAGCAACAACTACAACTTCTACTGGAGGACAAAAAAGAATGCAACCCGGGGACAATAAGCATATTCCCTCGTTTTGCATGAACTGCATAGAAATTGCACAATTTTCACCTTCGCTGACTAAAGTGGACTAATTACAGCAAGAATCTGCCAGGCCAGCCAACCAACCAACCAGCCAGGTACCTAAGTGACCGACCAGCATATTCGCTCGTTTAAACATGACAACGGCCAAACACCATCAAACCGTTCTACACAAATAAACCACCTTGCAACGTGCAAATAGCGTTATGATCATCATTAGCATGCACAGTGGTTAAAGGAGGAGGATTTATTTTCAAGGACTCCAAATAGGCGTGGTTTTATTAAAGAATATTTTTTCAAGGACTCCAAATAGGCGTGGTTTTATTAAAGAATATTTATTTCAAGGACTCCAAATAGGCGTGGTTTTATTAAAGAATATTTTTTATTTTTTGGTTTATTTAACTAGATGTCACCTCACCTCTAACCCCACTGTTTTCCCCAGCAACATTGTCACAATGCATAAATGCATGAATAGCTAGAGATAGCGTTGTTGACAACGGTATGCGCCCAATTTCGCACAACGGACACACGAGCACCAACACACAGCTACGTGAATACCTTCCCTGTGTTTTTTGTGAGTGTGTGTGGCCACTTGTTAGCAGTGAGCAAACTAATTTTGTCACATTTCATTGTGAACAAATTAACAAACCCCGCACGAAACAGACAGTATCGGGTACAGCTTTATGAACTGCACTGCTGCTGATGTTGCTACCGACGATGATGATGATGTCGACAACAACAACGACAACGGTGATGACAAAGGTAAAATTCACAACAGCAAAAAAAAAACCCTGCCAAAGACCAAATGACAACAACAAAAACACTCTTTAATAGACTCAAAAGCCTACAAAGCAAAAGGGCAAACATTCGTGGCATTTGTTGTTTTGTTGAGGCGAACGGAGAATAGGAGGACTTTCGGGGTTTTGACCAACTTTCGAACTCATTGCAAGATGTTACATCCTATTAAATGCGATAATTTTAAAAATGAAATTTAAAAAAAAAATGTAAATTTTGTTGTAAATTTAATTATGCATCGGGTATTAGGACGCGGAATATTGGGCATTTAATATTCATTAAAATTGGTAGCATGGTCCCTGAAAATATTTATTATTATTGTAGGCCATTCAATAAAATATTTTAAGAAACAAATTTTGTTAGAGTCCAGGAAAAAATCTTATTTAATAAATTCACGCCTGTTTGGAGTCATTGGAAAATATTCTTTAAAAAATCCAAGCCTTTTTGGAGTCCTTGAAAAACATTATTTAAAAATCTTGTTTTAGTCCCTGAAAAAAAAAAAACATTTAAAAACCAGTGAGCGGAGCAGTCGGGCGCGGCCGACCATATGATACCCTACACAACTTCTATGAAAATCTAATTTTGCGTTAACAGGTCAACAAATATTACTAATATTCAGTAGACGAGGGCTGTACTTGTCCAGATTCTCTTTGCCGTAGGTTATGTTGTGAGGTTGGGCTTTCAATTGCGGCCTATAGATCGACTCAAAAAAAAAAAAAAAAACACAAAAAGTTAAGTTTTCGGTCCACTTCATCCCAAAATTATTATCTGATCATCACCGAAAATTATAGGCGTTGTCCTTGACCATAATTGGAATCTCATGGAAAATTTTAAAGCCATCAGCGCTATATTTCCGCCGTCTAGTGTGGTAATGGGTTACTAAATAATGTCAGAATACGTAAGCACCTGTAAATATTTAAGTGTAACTTCCACATCTGAGGTCATACGACCATATAATTGGTACCAATGTAAAGGTCAACCGCTCCTCTTGAACATACTACCAACTTCTCTGGTCTAGGTCCTTCAGGGGCAAATATATACGCCATAGAATACAAATTTTGCCATTTTTCACACAAAAGTCAGGGTCCATTTGACCCGCTAAATATTGACCGATCTTTATCAAAACCGGCATGCTTATTCTTTGGCCCAATCCCTTTCTCCCTTTGGGCTGTAATTGCGGGCTCTGGAGCGACCAGAAAAATCGACAAAAATAAAGTTTTTGGTCCATTTCATCCCCTAAATATTAACAATAGGGGTCTTCATTGGCCAGAACCCATTCTACATGCAAAATTTCGTGAAGATTGGTCCATAACTGTGGCCTGTATCGTGTTTACAAATTATAATGGACAGACGGACGGACGGACGGACACACATGTCTAGATCGACTCAGCTAGTCGAGATATGACGATCGGTATACTTAAAGGTGGGTCTAGGACCAATATTTCGCGGCGTTACAAACTTTTGGGACTGCACAAAGATATAATACCCTGACAACATAGTTGTGTAGGGTATAAAAACACGACTATTTTAGTACCTGAAAAAATAATCTTGAAAAACGCCACATATTCATCATAACAGAGGTCGCCTTTTCGAAGGAACATTGACGTGAAATTGAGCGAACTTAATTATGTGATATTTATCTATATGCAAACCGACTAACTTCAATCCTACACATGTCATTCCGCAACCTATGCTAAATTTTGTAAATCGATTTAAAGCAAACTTGACACACGCTATTCGGTATGCTACACTGTTTAAAATTTAATATCTATCAGACACCCATAGATTATTTGGTGTGAATGAATTTTGTCGATATGGGCTTTTAGTGTACCACTTACTTAAAATCGGACGAAAGTATATATAGTAGCGATATGTTAATCTGAACCGATTTCAAGAAAACTTGACACACGAAATGTTGTAGTAACTTCTGAACATTGTACAAAATTGTGGTCCATCGTCCAAACTTTAGGTCTTTAGTGCGCGAAACATAGCAAACACCATTCCGGACTTAGTTCAGTACCCTATGCCAAATTTCGTGTAATTCAAAAGATATATAGGGACTTTGGTACACCAATTACATTAAATGGGGCGAAAATATATATGGGAGCTATATATAAATCTAATCCGATTCTCTCATTCTAGACTCAATTCAGTATACTATGCAAAATTTCGCGCAAATCAACAGATATATAGGGACTTTGGTGCACCATTTATATAAAATCGGACAAAACTATATATTGGAACTTTATCTAAACCTGAATCGATTTTCAAGAAACTTAACACAGGTCATTCTGTACCTAAACCAGTACACTATGCCAAATTTCGTGGCAATTGAAACATATATAGGGACTTTGGTACACCATTTACCTTAAATAGGACGAATATATATATGGGAGCTATATCTAAATCTGAACCGATTTAAAAAAAAAATTTAAAAAAAAACGCTATGCCAAATTTCGTGCAAATCGAATGACATATAGGCACTTTGGTACACCATTTACATAAAATCGGACGAATATATACATAGGAGCTATATCGAAATCTGAACCGATTTTCACGAAACTTAACATACATCATTCTAGAATTAAATCAGTACGCTATGCCAAATTTCGTGCAAATCGTATGATATAAAGTGTCCTTTCTTCACAATTTACATTAAATCGGACGAAAATATGTATGGAAGCTATATCTAAATCTGAACCGATTTTCACGAAACTTATCATACATCATTCTAGAGTTAACTCAGCACGCTGTGCCAAATTTCGTGCAAATCGAATGACATATAGGGACTTTGGTACACCATTTACATAAAATCGGACGAAAATATACATAGAAGCTATATCGAAATCTGAACCGATTTTCACGAAACTTAACATACATAATTCTAGAGTTAGTTCAGTACGCTGTGCAAAACTTCGTGCAAATCGAAGAATGTTTAGGGTCTTTGGTGCACCATTTACCTTAAATCGGACGAATATATATATATATATATATATGGGAGCTATATCTAAATCTGAACCGATTTTTCCCAATTTCAATACGGTTCGTCCTTGGTTCAAATAAGTGACCTATGCCAAATTTCATCCAATTCGGATCATAAATGCTGTACTTTGTTTACGGACAGGGGGACGGACATGCATAAATCCACTTAGAAAGTGATTCAATGCATATTCTCAAAAGGAACCATGTGCCTATCTCGTTTCCTTTGCCTGTTACAATCATATGCACAAAGACATAGTAATCTGTACCACAGTGTGGTGAAGGGTATAATCCAAGCTTTATTGTAGGTCCTTAAACAATATTCTTTTAAATTATACCCTTGAACATTAAAGTTGCAGTTTTGTTAATCCTTTAAAAAATTCATGATTTCCAATCAATCATTTAGACCCTAAACGTTTCTGCTTAGGCCTCTCCCGGCAGATCATCAACATTTACAATTGTCGATATTTTTGTTCAGCACATTTACATCCCCCCAAGAAGTAGAAGAATAAGAAATAGATTTACCCACAAGTTCTAACATACCTTAAGGGTAAGGTCGTGTCGAATCAATTTAAGGATCACATTGCTCGAACACACACACCCACATTGAACCAGTGAGGAAAGTAGTAAAGTCGGACGGGGCCGACTATATGATACCCTTCACCACTTTGAGTATATTCAAGAAATGAATCCTAACAGAAGTCGTATGTGTCAGTCTCGTTTCCTACTGCCTGCTACAAACATATGCGATAATAATATCCATGTGCCAGAAAAAAAAAAATTGGTTCAAGAACCTCAAAACCTGGGGGCTACCAGAAAAAATTGACCACTATTTATAGTGTAGAGATGTGCTACCTAATAAGAACTCGACGTACTAAATTAAGTCAATTTGGTTGAAAAATACGATCAGAACCCCCAAAATACCAAAAATTTGGGGTACCGTTATATGGGGACTACCAGAAAAACTAGACCTATATTTATAATTTTTAGTGGAGTAATTTGGTACCCAATAAGAACCCAATGTACAAAATTTCAGAGAATTCAGTTATAAAACAAGCCCAAGAACCCGAAAATACCGAAAATGTGGGGTACCCTTATATGGGGGCTATCCGAAAAAATTGACATTTACTTTTAATTTTTGGTAAGGAGATTTGCTACCCAATGAGAACACAAAGTACCAAATTTCAGCAAATTCGGTCGAAAAATGCTATCAAAAGCCCCAAAATACCGAAAATTGGGGGTAATCTTATATGGGGGCTATCCGAAAAAATGGACCTTTATTTATAATTTTTGGTAGGGATATTTGCTACCCAATAAGAACTCAATGTACCAAATTTCAGCGAATTCAGTTAAAAAACGCGCTCAAGAACCTCAAAATACCGAAAATTTGGGGGTACCCTTATATGGGGGCTATCCGAAAAAATGGACCTTTGTTTATAATTTTTGGTAGAGAGATTTGCTACCCAATAAGAACTCAAAGTACCAAATTTCAGCGAATTCAGTTAAAAAACGCGCTCAAGAACCTCAAAATACCGAAAATTTTGGGGTACCCTTATATGGGAGCTATGCCTAAACGTGGACCGATTTTCTCCAATTTCAATAGGTTTCGTCCTTGGGCCAATTAAGTGACCTGTGCCAAATTTCATCCAAATCGGATCATAAATGTGACCTGTACTTTGTTAACAAAAATACATGGACGGACGGACGGACAGACGGACGGACGGACAGACGGACGGACAGACGGACATGCATAAATCGACTCAGAAAGTGATTCTATGCATATTCTCAAAAGGAACCATGGGTCTATCTCGATTATTTTTGCCTGTTACAAACATATGCACAAAGACATAATACCCTGTACCACAGTGTGGTGAAGGGTATAAAAACATCAACCTACACACATACACCCACAATGTATCCGCCAATGTAACAATTTACCATATCCGTTGATTATTTCCAGCACACAGACGACAACGAGCACGGGGAGGATGAGGATGAGGACGATGACGATAACGACTAACAGATTCATTCCAAGTCCCCATAGCAATGTTGGGAAATTCTTCGATAATTGACATTCAATTTAAAATAGAAAAGGAATTCGACAAAGTCATCTATCTGCCAAAGACGACGATAGGGTAGTGATTCGTACACATTTGAATGCATTCACTTGAGCGAGTTAGTTACTTAACCCTTGAAGCGATGACTTAGCATTTAGATTTCCAGTTCAAAGTAACGGAAATACTGATTATCGTCTAAGACTACAAATCGATTTGAAGCCATTGCCTGCTGGATAGGTGGAATCAGTATTTGGAAGCCGGGATTTCGTTTCCAGTCGTTTGAGGGTTAAGTGTGAGAGAATGTTACAACAGTTACATGATGCTGGAGAATTAATTGAATTGCAACGTGTTCAACGAAGTTGTAGTTCGTTTTTTAACAAACGTTGGAATTTTTACAACAGATTATGGCATAACAACAGCAGCGGTAGTGGCAGAAAAAAACAATAAGGATACAATTAAAGGGATTCAAATTAAAGGACATTTTAAAGGACCAAATGGGCAAAAATGTTGTTGTTTTTTAATACACATTTTTTTTAATTTGAAGAAGCCTAGATTTATTAAAGAATATTTTTGCAAGGATCATCTATCTACCAAATAGGCGTGGATTTTTTAAACGAATATTTTTTTCAAAAACCCATCTACAATAGGCGTGGATTTTTTAAACGAATATTTTTTTCAAAAACCCATCTACAATAGGCGTGGATTTTTTAAACGAATATTTTTTTCAAAAACCCATCTACAATAGGCGTGGATTTTTTAAACGAATATTTTTTTCAAAAACCCATCTACAATAGGCGTGGATTTTTTAAACGAATATTTTTTTCAAAAACCCATCTACAATAGGCGTGGATTTTTTAAACGAATATTTTTTTTCAAAAACCCATCTATAATAGGCGTGGATTTTTTAAACGAATATTTTTTTTCAAAAACCCATCTACAATAGGCGTGGATTTTTTAAACGAATATTTTTTTCAAAAACCCAACTACAATAGGCGTGGATTTTTTAAACGAATATTTTTTTCAAAAACCCATCTACAATAGGCGTGGATTTTTTAAACGAATATTTTTTCCAAAAACCCAACTACAATAGGCGTGGATTTTTTAAACGAATATTTTTTCCAAAAACCCAACTACAATAGGCGTGGATTTTTTAGTAAGGGTAGGTTAATATTAGGGTATGAAATGGACCAAAAGCTTTATTTTTGTCTGATTTTCTGGTCGCTCCAGAGCCCGCAATTATGGCCCAAACATTTACAAGTAGAAGGGAATTGGGCCAACGGAAAAAGCATGCCTGTTTTGATAAACATCGGTCAATATTTAGCGGGTCAAATGGAACCTGACCTTTGTATGAAACATTACAAAATTTTTATTCTGAGGCGTATATACTTGCTCCTGAAGGTCATATACCCGAGAAGTTGATATATATATCCAAGAGGAGTTGTTGGCCTTCAAATTGATACCGATTATATGGCTGTATGTACTCTGATGTGGGTGTTATACGCAATTAGGTAAAGGTGATTATGTGCATAGTATTATTATTACTCCATTACAGGACGGAAATGTCGCGCTGATCGCTTTGAAATTGTACATGAAGTTCCAATTATGGTCAAGAATTTCCGATTCGGTGAAGTTGATATTCCATTCAGGGAGTGTAATGAAGCGAAAACTTTAATTTTTCAGATTTTCTTGTCGCTCTAGGGGCAATTATTGTATGTAGAACATCACATATTTTAGAAGGTGAAGGGGATCTGACCAAATACTTAGAGCGGCTCTTTAGATGATGATCGGTCAATATTGTGAGGGTCAAATCAAGCAATACCTAAAGTGACCAATTTTTTATTTCATGGCCTGAAAATGCACTTCAAGCAACAAATTTCGGAAAATATGCCAGGCTAAGAAAGTGGAGTTGTTGATCTATAATCGGCAAAAAAGGTGCAAATGTCACGAAATATTGCTAAGGCTCAGAATATAGAACCACAGAAAGTTTGCTTTTCGTTGTAATTGTGTAGGGTATCATATGGTCGGACCGTCCGACTATACTGCTCTGCTCACTGGTTTACAGTAGGTTTTTGTAATTCTATGTAAATAATTTAGCTTGTCAATAATTAGCCTTCCCGTCACATGTCCTTCTCACCAGAACTTTCCTGGCAAATCAGCCTCAACTACTAACCTGATTCCTTGTTCTCTCTCTCTCTCTCTGTATCATAACAATGACTATCCTTAAACAAACATTTCATAAATATTTACCTTTCTGTTGAATCCTAAACAAACTTTATTGGATCTGTCGTTCATTGTTTTCCCAGTGCAAACGTTCAGAATCATCAGCTTCTATTTATATCTTCTCGGTTCCTTTTGAGGACTTTTCACCCGTTCATTTGTGGACTTATTTACTCTTTCTCCGATGGTTGCGACTCTATTCTCTAATGGTCACTCAAATGTAATATCATACATTATTATGTCAACCTTAAGGTCCCCGCCCCCAAACCAACACACACACTCACATACATCCATACATGGGTATAAGTATATGAACATGTAT
This sequence comes from Musca vetustissima, assembly GCF_032173495.1. Lineage (NCBI taxonomy): Eukaryota > Metazoa > Arthropoda > Insecta > Diptera > Muscidae > Musca > Musca vetustissima. Next base: position 33,938 of record NW_026888012.1, on the reverse strand, counting down.
TCTTCCGGTTTCCGGCCGGTATGTCATTTAAGGATGTTAGCTAACGGTATAACAAATGCAGCAATTCTCATGTCTCTTTAGTTTAAATTGTGTATGAGTGTATCTGTGTGTGTGTATGACATCGAAGACGAAGGTAAGTACATTTATATTACATCTTGGGTCAATACAATGGGTGTGTGTGTATGTGTGTGTGTGCCAGCTCGTAGCATAGTGTCACTTAAATACATGATCATGTCCAGGTGTATTACCAAAGACATGTTCATAGATTTGTAATATTAATTTTTTGTATAGAGTGGGTCTTGATTTGAAATAATGAATACTATAGAAAGAGAAAAAAGAAGAAGAAAAGAGAGAGATAGAAAGTTTAAAGATTACATCAGATTCAAATTCCAGAGATATTTAATTAAATATATGTTATAATGTATATTGTTGCCGTATTAAAAAATTCCTGTTTTTCGGGCTCTAAAATGCCTTATAAGGACTCTTTACCTAATCTAATATCCCTATATATTATACACACGCAATTTACTTTGACATAAACTGTATTCAACGCTTTTGGCTATGAGGACATTTATTATGGGAAAATACGACAAGTGGCTTTGCAATAAGACCCTAACATCTTCCCGTCTCCCATCAGTGCAGCTTAATATCTATGGTTGGCTGCTGACTGCTAAGATTAAGCGAGTCAATCAAAATGCAAGATTTTCGCATAAGTGAATGGAAATTTCCGAAGAAGAACATTTAAAATGAAAACAAGCTCACAACGATAAAGCACTCAGATATTGCATTTTTTAAGGAAAAAGGGACAGGTTAAAAAAACAGTAAGAAAAATAGTAGAGTCGGACTGGGCCGACTAAATGATACCCTTCATCACTTTGGGTATATTCCTCATATCTTTCCTAATAGACGTCGCCTTTTCGAAAAACATTGACATAAAATTGAACAAACTTGAATATGTGACCTGGAGTCTATGCTAAATTTCATTTCATTTGGGCAAGTTTAGAATCATATAGCTCCCATTTGTATGAAGCTATACGATTATAAGTTCCGGTATGAAAATATATACGGGAACTATAACTATATCTAAACCGAATTTTACGAAGATTAGCAGACATTATTCTAGACTCAATTTAGTACGCTGTGCTCAATTTCTCGCAAATCGAATGATATATATCGACTTTGGTGCACCATTTACATTAAATCGGACCAAAATATATATGGGAGCAATATCTAAATCTGAACCACACAGCACACACTTAACACTGCACTTAACACAGAACGCTATGCCAAATCGAATATATATACGGACTTTGGTACTCATTTACATAAAATCGGACTAAACTATATATGGGAGCTATATGTAAATCTGATCCGATTTTCACGAAACTTAGCACACATCATTTTAGACTTCATTGAATACGATATGCAAAATTCCGTGCAAATCAAAATATATATAGGGACTTTGGTGGACCATTTACATTAAATCGGACGAAAATATATATAGGAGCTATATCTAAATCTGAACCGATTTTCAGGAAACTTAGCACACATCATTCTATACTTCATTTAGTACGCTGTGCCAAATTTCGTGCAAATCGAAAGATCTGTAGGGACTTTGTTGCACCATTTACATAGAATCGGACGAATCTATATATGGGAGCTATATCTAAATCTGAACCGATTTTCATGAAACTTACCACACATCATTCTAGGCCTAATTCATTACGCTGTGCCAAATTGCGTGCAAATCGAAAGATATATAGGGACTTTGGTGCACCATTTATATTAAATCGGACGAATATATATGGGAGCTATATCTAAATCTGAACAGATTTTTCCCAATTTCAATAGGGTTTGTCCTTGGTCCAAATAAGTGACCTATGCCAAATTTCATCCAAATAGGATCAAAAATGCGACCTGTACTTTGTTCACAAAAATACATGGACGGTCAGACGGACGGACGGACATGCGTAAATCGACTCAGAAAGTGATTCTATGCACATTCTTAAAAGGAAAAGGTTCCTTTTGTAAAAAAGTACAGGATGATAAAAAGTACCGAATAGGATGAAATTTGGCATAGCTCATCTATTTGGCCCAAGGACGAACCCTATTGAAATTTGAGAAAATCGGATCTAATTTAGATATAGCCCCCATATATATTTTCGTCCGATTTTAGGTAAATGGCCCCCATATATCCTTCGATTTGCACGAAATTTCGCACAGCGTAATTAATTAGGTCTAGAATGATGTGTGTTAAGTTTCATGAAAATCGGTCCAGAGTTACATATAGCTCCCATGTATATTTTCGTCCGATTTTAGGTAAATAGTGCAGCAAAGTCCCTATATATACTTCGATTTGCACGAAATTTCGCGCAGCGTAATTTATTAGGTCTAGAATGATGTGTGTTAAGTTTCATGAAAATCGGTTCAGATTTAGATATAGCTCCCATGTATATTTTCGTCCGATTTAATGTAAATGGTGAACCAACGTCCCTATATATCATTCGATTTGTATGAAATTTGGCATAGCGTAGTGTATTAAGTCTAGAATGATGTGTGTTAAATTTCGTGAAAATCGGTTCAGATTTAGATATAGCTCCCATATATATTTTCGTCCGATTTTAGGTAAATAGTGCGGCAAAGTCCCTATATATCCTTCGATTTGCACGAAATTTAGAATAGCGTACGGAAATAAGTCTAGAAAGATGAGTGTTAAATTTCGTGAAAATCGGTTCAGATTTAGATATAGCTCCCATATACATTTTCGTCCGATTTTATGTAAATGGTGCACCAAAGTCCCTATATATCCTTCGATTTGCACGAAATCGTGATTTATATGTAAATGGAGAACTCAAAGTGTGGCCGAATGCACAAAACATACTCAAATAAGTGTAACCTAAGTTTCGATGAAATCTGTTTAGATTTCGATATTTTGCTTTGAATTTATTTACATAATTTTGTCGCATTGTAAGAAGCAGCTCTATATCTGACCAAAATTTAGTATAGGTTGCAGAATTACATATTTAATTTAATTCCCTCTGTTGAATACACCCAATGTGGTGAAGGGTATCATATAGTCGACTCCGTCCGACTTTACTACTTTCCTTACTGGTTTTAATTGTCAAGGACCGCCAAAAGTGTAAAGTTTTAAGGAAATATTTTTTCGATGGCTAGCATAGGTATGGAGTTTTAAGAAAATATTTTTTTCAACGTCCGCCATTTAAGGACCTTTTATAGGCGTAAATACCGGTACCCTCTAAGGTTTATATTTATTTTAAATTATAATTTTTCAAGGACTAGCTATTAGTGCGGACTTTTTAAAGAATATTTTTTCATGTTTGTTTTTTTTAACATTTAAATTTATTTGATTTTATTATTTACATATTTAAATTCCATTTAAACCTTTGGTAGCCATTTTAAAACTCCTTACATCTTTTAATAATATGGGTTGATTGGTGGTGGCTACAAAATTGAAATAATTTTTTTAATTGATCTCTATCCCATGATCAGCAGGTTATACTTACATTGCCATCGTTATAGGCCAATAAGGCGGTGAATGCAGCAACAACCATGACAAGAAATTTCATTTTAATAGTTGATTTGTTTTTGGAGACTTTTCAAATTGTGTTCGACACAAAGATGAATTGTAGAATGATAAACAATAAATTGTCTAAGCTTTATATAGCAGTTCAAAAATTGAAATTATAAGTCGTTAAATTATGTATAAACATGCATGACAGATTCTAGTTATTATTTAGAATATTTCATGATGGAATCTTATTGAAAATAAAATGATACTGATATTCTATATTCTATATGTGCTTTATATATAAATCCGCCTGTCTCTAAAATCATCTTGAGTACATCACATTCCGAAAGTGAAACAATGAATTTCCCTGCTACGATTTTGGCTGCTTTCTTAGCTATATTGGCCGTAGCTAATCATGCCGATGTAAGTCATATTATTTTTGTAAGAAATTTGATAAAAAAAAATTCTATTTTATTACAGCCACCACCATTCTATCCTGGAATTTTTTAAAGTAAATAAAACGAATAAAATGTTTCAATAAAAAATAAATATTTTTTTATAACCTTCACCACACTTTTCCTTTGAGAATATGCATAGAATCACTTTCTAAGTCGATTTCGGCATGTCCGCCCGTCTGTCTGTCTGTCCATGTTAAATTGTAAACAAAGCACAGGTCACATTTATTATTCGAATTGGATGAAATTTGGCATAGCCAATTCATTTGGCTCAAGGACGAACCCTTTTGAAATTGGGAAAAATCGGCTCAAATTTTGATATAGCTCCCATATATATTTTCGTCCGATTTATGACAAATGGTGCATCAAAGTCCCTAAATATCTTTCGATTTGCACGAAATTTGGCACAGCGTACTGAATTAAGGCTAGAATGATGTGTGCTAAGTTTGGCGGAAAATGGTTCAGATTTAGATATAGCTCCCATACATATCTTCGTCCGATTTAAGACAAATGGTGCACCAAAGTCCCTAAATATCTTTCGATTTGCACAAAATTTGGCACTGCGTACTGAATTAAGACTAGAATGATGTGTTCTAAGTTTCGTGGAAAATGGTTCTGATTTAGATATAGCTCCCATATATATCTTCGTCCGATTTAAGGCAAATGGTGTACCAAAGTCCCTAAATATCTTTCGATTTCCACGAAATTTAGAACAGCGTACTGAATTAAGTCTAGAATGATGTGTGCTAAGTTTTGTGGAAATCGGGTCATTTTTAGATATAGCTCCCATATATATTTTCGTCCGATTTAATGTAAATGGTGCACCGAAGACCCTATATATTCTTCCATTTGCACGAAATTTGGCATAGCGTACTAAATTGAGTCTAGAATGATATGTAGAGTAACTTCGGACCACCATTTTCCTTTTTATACCCTTCACCACACTGTGGTACAGGGTATTATGTCTTTGTGCATATGTTTGTAACAGGCAAAAATAATCGAGATAGACCCATGGTTCCTTTTGAGAATATGCATAGAATCACATTCTGAGTCGATTTACGCATGTCCGTCTGTCCGTCCGTCTGTCCGTCTGTTCGTCTGTCCGTCCATGTATTTTTGTGAACAAAGTACAGGTCGCATTTATGATCCGATTTGGATGCAATTTGGCACAGATTACTTAATTGGCCCAAGGACGAAACCTATTGAAATTGGAGAAAATCGGTCGACGTATAGGCATAGCTCCCATAAAAGGGTACCCCCAAATTTTCGGTATTTTAAGGTTCTTGAGCGCGTTTTTAAATTGAATTCGTTGAAATTTGGTACTTTGGGTTCTTATTGGGTAGCAAATGTCCCTACCTAAAAATTATAAATATAGGTCCATTTTTTCGGATAGCTCCCATAAAAGGGTACCCCCAAATTTTCCGTATTTTGAGGTTCTTGAGCGCGTTTTTTAATTGAATTCGCTGAAATTTGGTACTTTGGGTTCTTATTGGGTAGTAAATCTCCCTATCAAAAATTATAAATAAAGGTCCATTTTTTCGGAGAGCCCCCATATAAGGGTACCCCCAATTTTCGGTATTTTCGGGTTCTTGGGCACGTTTTATAACGGAATTCTCTGAAATTTTGTACATTGGGTTCTTATTGGGTACCAAATTACTCCACTAAACATTATAAAAATAGGTCCAGTTTTTCTGGTAGTCCCCATATAACGGTACCCCCAAATTTTTGGTATTTTGGGGGTTCTGATCGTATTTTTCGACCGAATTGACTGTAATTTAGTTAGTCGAGTTCTTATTAGGTAGCAAATCTCTCCACTATAAATTATAAATATTGGTCAATTTTTTCTGGCATCCCATATATCTTGAACCAAATTTTTTTTATACCCTTCACCACACTGTGGTACAGGGTATTATGTCTTATGCATATGTTTGTAACAGGCAAAAGGAAACGACATACACACTTTTGAGAATATGCATATGCGATTTAAGCACGAAATTTGGCACAGCGTAACAAATTAGGCCTAGAATGATGTGTGTTAAGTTTCCTGAATATCGGTCCAGATTTAGATATAGCTCCCATATATATTTTCGTCCGATTAAATGTAAATTGTGCACCAAAGTCCCTATATATCTTTCGATTTGCACGAAATTTGGCACAGCGTAATGAATTATCTCTAGAATGATGTGTGTTAAGTTTCCTGAAAATCGGTTCAGATTTAGTTATATATCTTATATATATTTTCGTCCGATTTAAGGTAAAGTGTGCACAAAAGTCCCTATATATCTCTCGATTTGCACTAAATTTGGCTCAGCGTAATGAATTGGGTCTAGATGTGTGCTAAGTTTCCTGAAATCGATTCTGATTTAGATATAGCTTCTATATCTGACCAAATGAACAATTTAGTATCGGTTGCAGAATGACGTGTTTATGGTTCCAAATTCATTTTACTGATCCGTTAAAAATGCGACGTCTGTTAGGATTCATCTGTTGAATATACTCAAAGTGGTGAAGGGTATCATAAAGTCGGCCCCGTCCGACTTTACTACTTTCCTTACTGGTTTGATATTGTGGGCGTAACAACGGTAAAAAATAAAAACAAATTGTTTTCACAGCATGGTAGATTTGTTGGCTAATTATATTCCAGGTCAAAAATTATATATATTTGTCCATAAAAATGTTATTGCATTATATTTCAAAAAACTCTAAACTGCAAATAAAAATAACTTGGCGGGTAATGTGGACCAGTATGTGTAGGTAATGAGGATCAGTAAGTTAAAGGTAGGTTGTGGATTAATTGTGATAAATTTCAATTTATTGCATTCTTGGGTAACAATGAATGCAACAATATATGGGTCCATGTTTTGGAATAGCCCCCATTTAAGGGTACCACCCCATTTGCGGTATTTTGAAGGTCCTTGCTTCATTATTCAACCGAGGCACCTATAATTTCGGATATCGAGTTTTCAGGGGATAGAATACCTCCTCGCATATTAAATGCGCCCTTGTTTCGAACTCGTCCTCATGAAAATGTCCCACTTTTTTATAGTGGTCCACATTACCCGACATTGAATATTTTAATTTAAAAATAATTATCGGCTTCAAAAATGAATAAAAATTTAAAAATAACCGAAAGTAATTACAGATAAACGTGTATTTTTGTTAAAGAAAACAAGAAAACCACATAACCTCTTTATATTCGAGAAAAACAAAATGTTCGACTATTTTACAAAATCGTTCGACTATTGTGTTAAAAAATTTTCAAATCACACTTTTACAATCAGAGCTACATTTTCACCTACTAAATTTTTATCATTGCAATTATTTATTAAAAACCAAGTTTGATGTTTGTTTTCACTAATTAGGAAAACATTTATCAAGGCGGCATTGGCATATTTCAAGCATTTTCTTAGATATGGGGGGTGGTCCACATTTGACGCATGGTCCACATTACCAGAAGTTACTCTACTAAGTTTCGTGAAGATCCGTTTAGATTTAAATATAGCTCCCATATACATTTCCGTCCGATTTTACATAAATGGTGCACCAATCTCCTAATGTTTGTCCGATTAACACGAAATTTTGCAAAACGCATCAAATTGAGACTTGAACCGGTGAGCGGAGCAGTATAGTCGGACGGAGCCGATCATACGATACCCTACACAACTACCACAGAACTCTAAGTTTCTGCAGATATTTTTTCCGAGCCTGGGCAATATTTCGTGATAGTTGCACCCTCTTGTCGATAAGAGTTCAACAGCACCTCTTCCTTACACTGATATATTTTCCGAATTTACTAATGTATATTTACTAATATTCAGTACTGCCCTCCTAATTACTTGTCCAGATTCCCTTCTCCGTGAGTTGTGTTGTGATGTTCGACTTATAATTGTGGTCTATAGATTGACTCGAAAAATCACAAAAATTAAGATTTCAGTCAACTTCATCTCAAAAATTTTATCTGACCATATAGGCGTTGTCCTTGACCATAACTGGAACCTCATGGAAAATTTCAAAGCGATCAGTGTCATATTTCCGCCCTCTAGTGTATTAATGGGTTACTAAATAATGTCTGAATACGTAAACACCTGTAAATATTTAAGGGTAACTCCCACATCCGAGTACATACGACAATGTACTTCGTATCAATTTAAAGGTTGACCACTCCTCTTGGATATCAAATATCAACTTCTCGCACCTATGTCATTCAGGAGTAAATAAATACGCCATTGAATAGAAATGTTGTAATTTTCCATACAAATGCCAGGGTCCATATGACCCGCTAAATATTGACCGATCTTTATCAAAACAGGCATGCTTATTCTTTGGCTCGATCCTCTTCTTCATGTAAAAATTCGGGATATTTGGGCCATAATTGCGGCGTCTGGAGCGACCAGAAAATCAGACAAAAATTAAGTATTTGGTCCATTTTATCCCCTAAATATTAACAGATCTTTACCAAAAACAATAGGGGTCTTCATTGGAGAGAACCCATCCTACATGCAAAATTTTGTGAAGATTGGTCCATAACTGTGGCCTGTATCGTGTTTACAAATTATATTGGACAGAATGACGGATACACATGTCTAGATCGACTCAGCTAGTCGAGATATAACGACCGGTATACTAGGACCAACATTTCGCGGCGTTACAAACTCTTGGGGCTGCATAAAGCTATAATACCCTGACAACATAGTTGTGTAGGGTATAATAACATTATTGGGTTTTGTTGAAATCGATGAAGATGCAGCCATAGCTTCCATATGTATTTCGAACGGGAGATTTTTAACAGTCGGCGTACCGAATAGCGTGTATCAATATTGCTATAGTTTTCCATAAATTTGTCCAATGGTACGTAGACGACTCTAAATCTGCCCGAAATTAAATTTATCATAGGTTGCGGAAAGACATGAGGGAACATTGACATAAAACTGTAAGGATACATATGCACAATATACCCAAGTGGTGAAGGGTATCATATAGTCGGCCCAGTCCGACTTTACTACTTTCCTTACTGCTTGTAATAAGTTCAGATGTGCCTAGGATATTTAAACAAAATATAAATATATAAAAACAGGCGTGGATTTTTAAGAAAATTTTTTTCTAGGGTCATCATAGGTATGGATGTTTAAGAAAATATTTTTCAAAGACTGCCATAGGCGTGGATTTTTAAGAAAATTTTTTTCTAGGGTCATCATAGGTATGCATTTTTAAGAAAATATTTTTCTAGGGTCATCATAGGTATGGATTTTTAAGAAAATATTTTTCAAAGGCTGCCATAGGCGTGGATTTTTAAGAAAATTTTTTTCTAGGGTCATCATAGGTATGCATTTTTAAGAAAATATTTTTCTAGGGTCATCATAGCTATGGATTTTTAAGAAAATATTTTTCAAAGACTGCCATAAGCTTGGATTTTTAAGAAAATATTTTTCACAGTCACTTCTCACTCAGAGTACCCGGATCGCCAAAATGTAGCCACTTTTTTAAAAAGTTCTCTTGATAGCTTCAAATTGCCGAAAATGAGGCGGCATCTCGATATTGGGGCTAAGTCAGGACATCTTTTTTTTAATATCGGATTTTTTTGCTCACCTCTATAATCTCCTCATCAATAACATCCAACAAAAAAATTGTTCTTTTCACACATTGTCACCCATTCTCACCTGCTACCGCTGCAAGCACACATTTGTATAAAGATGTTGCAGACGTTGTACAGGAAGAAGCATATGTTATAGCTCATGTGGCACAACAGCAACTGTGTTACCACATAGCAAATTCCACACACACACACACACATATCCACTCTCACCAATTTATTCACTCAGACGCTGAGGTCCTGATTTTTGTTTTGCCCGTTTCCGTTTCCTTAATGCAATTTTTATGACACTTTCACACTTGCCGCGCGTGTGTTGCAAACAAACAATGCACCCCTTGCGCTGGGACCGAGAGATAAATGTCGTTGTTATTTTTCACATTCACAAACTGTTCCCAAAAATTACTGTCGTAATGTCATCGTTAGTGTTCTGACGCTGCAGGCAGGCACCCAACACAGTCACCCATGCCGGCCGCTGTGTCAGCTGTGTTTTCGGTTGCGATTGTTATTTTGCGGTATATAAATGGAAACCCTAATGGGTATACAAAAAAAAAAAAAAAAAACAAGTGAAAAAGCGTTAAGTTCGGCCGAACTTTGGATACCCTCCACCTTAGATATACTGACAGGTACTTGAAATAAAAATATAGGGAAAATACCAAATAGTGGACCTATACCGAAATTTCTAAAATGGATAATTATACCCTCAGCCTTATGGCTAATGAGGTTGTATACACTTTGACACGGTGAAAATGTGTCTCATCGAAATATATTTGTTTAAGACCCCATGTTTCTTTGGACAAAATCCGTTTCAGAAAATTTAGATTTCATCCAAACTTTGCCCATCTTACTATTTCTTCCAAATTTAGTTCAATTTCGAAGATGGGGAATATCGGTCCACTCCTTCTGGTACCTCCCACACAGGGGCTAGGTCTAAATGCGGGTTATAGATCATTATCGAACTTTACGTTCTAGTTTTTTATTTCGATATCCTCCGCAGGTGAAAAGATTACAACATAGTCTTAGAACCAAACCCAAAACACAGAACAAATCAGATAACCATTTTAATATAAAAAATGGGGTTATATGGGGACTACCCCAAAAAAGGGGCGAATATTAATAATTTTTGGTGGAGAAATTTGTTACCATATTCGACTACAAAATACCAAATTGCAGCGAATTCGGTTGAAAAATGCGCTCAAGAACCCCAAAATGCCGAAAATTGGGGGTACACCTATATGAGGGCTACCCGAAAAAATGGACTTATGTTCATAATTTTTTTGAAGAGATTTGGAATCTATTAAGAACTCAAAATACTAAATTACAGCCAATTCGGTGGAAAAATGCGATCAAGACCCCCAAAATACTGAAAATTAGGAGGCAACGTTATAAGGGGGCTACCAGAAAAAGTGGACCTATATTTATATTTTTTTGTGGAGACATTTAGTACCCAATAGGAACCCAATATACCAAATTTCAGTGAATTCAATTTAAAAACTCGCTCAAAAACCCCAAAATTTCGAAAAATGGGGGGTACCCTTACATGGGAGCTATGCCTAAACGTGGACCGATATATCCTATTTTCGAACTTGACCTGCCTGCAGACAAAAGACAACCCTATGCAAAATTTCAGCACCCTATCTCAATTCCTTCAGAAGATAGCGTGATTACAACAGGCGGGCAGACGGACAGATGGACGGACATGGCTAGATCGTCTTAAAATTTTACCCTGATCAAGAATATATATACTTTATAGATGGACGGACATGGCTAGGTCGTCTTAAAATTTTACCCTGATCAAGAATATATATACTTCATATGGTCGGAAATGAATATTTCGATGAACTACAATCGGAATGACAAAATTAATATACCCTCCATACTATGGTGGAGGGTATAAAAAGAGTGGAACTTATATGGTGTTGTTGTACAAAAATATATATATTTAAAGGAAAGAGGTGGGAAAATGATTGGCTGAACAAATTTTTACAAGGACCATCTACAATAGGCGTAAATTCTTTAAGCTCATATTTTTCCAAACACCATCTGCAACAGGCCTGGATTTTTTAAACGAATGTTTTTCCAAGAACCATCGACAATAGGCGTGCATTTTTATACCCTTCACCACACTGTGGTACAGGGTATTATGTCTTTGTGCATATGTTTGTAACAGGCAAAAGAAAACGAGATGGATACATGGTTCCCTTTGAGAATATGCATAGAATCACCTTCTGAGTCGATTTAAGCATGTCCGTCTGTCCATCCATCCATGTATTTTTGTGAACAAAGTACAGGTCGCATTTATGATCCGATTTGGATGACATTTGGCATAGGCCAATTATTTGGCCCAATGACGAACCCTATTGAAATTGTGAAAAATCGGTTCAGATTTAGATATAGCCCCCATATATATTTTCGTCCGAATTTATGTAAATGGTACACCAACGTCCCTATATATATATATATATTTCGATTTGCACGAAATTTGGCATAGCGTACTAAATTCAGTCTATAATGATGTGTGCTAAATTTCGTGAAAATCGGTTCAGATTTAGATAAAGCTCCCATATATTTTCGTCCGATTTAAGGTAAATGGTGCGTCAAAGTTCCTAAATATCTTTCGATTTGCACGAAATTTGGCACAGCGTAATGAATTAGGTATAGAATGATGTTTATTAAGTTTCCTGGAAATCGGTTCAGATTTAGATATAGCTCCCATATATATTTTCGTCCGATTTAAAGTAAATGGTGCGCCAAAGTCTCTAAATATCTTTCGATTTGCCAGAAATTTGGCATAGCGTACTAAATTGAGACTATAATGATGTGTGCTAAGTTTCGTGAAAATCGGTTCAGATTTAGATATAGCTCACATTTATTTTTTCGTCCGATTTAAGGTAAATGGTGCGCCAAAGTCTCTAAATATCTTTCGATTTGCACGAAATTTGGCACAGCGTAATGAATTAGGTATAGAATGATGTGTGTTAAGTTTGCTGAAAATCGGTACAGATTTAGATATAGCTCCCATATATATTTTCGTCCGATTTAAGGTAAATGGTGCACCAAAGTTCTTATATATCTTTCGTTCAATTTCATGTCAATGTTCTTTCAAAAAGTCTGTTAGGTGACTTTGTAGAATATACCCAAAGTGGCGAAGGGTATCATATAGTCGGCCCAGTCCGACTATACTACTTTCTTTACTGGTTATAAGAATATTTTTTCAAGGACCATCTACAATAGCGTGGATTTTTTAAAGAATATTTTTCTAAGGACCATCTACAATAGGTGTGGATTTTTTTAAATGAAATGTTTTACAAGGGCCTCCTGCAATAGGCGTGGATTTTTAAAGAAAATTGTTGGGGATTTTTAAAGAATATTGCTCCAAGCATCTACAACAAGCGTGGATTTTTCCTTACAGGTTTTAATAATCTTAGTTAATTACTTTTAGGTGATCTGTTTTAACATTTGTATAATTGATTTATTTCCGTTAATTATGAACATTTAAAATCAAATCCATATCTTGTTTGAAATTCTTTGGGCCTCCTGGGATGTTTTTACTTGCCGGGATTGATTGGTGGTGGCTAAAAAATAAAGAACACATTTAAAAATTTTATTCGATCAATAAAAATATTAGTATGTCGGGATGTATGTACTTACATTGCCATCATTGTAGGCCAACAGGGCGGTAAATGCAGCAACAACCATTACTAGGAACTTCATGTTTAAAAATTGTTTTGTAGTACTTTTCAAATTGTGTATTTGACACCAAAATGAATTGTGGAATGATTTTGAAATATTTTTTCGCTAGCTTTAAATAGTTGTCAATGCGGGTATATATTGTGGGTAATTAACGTGTCTCGTTATGCACACAAATGCATGTCATATTGTAAAATTAATGTTTTAGTTCTGAGCTGAGATTCAATAATTTGTTTTGTTTTAGGTAATTTAAATGAATCCAAATGCGATTGCTGGCATTGCAATGCAAATTAAGTCCACAAATTCGTAATGGGTAAATTTCAGTAATTTTTGGTGTTTTGTCGATTCTTAGAAAATGTTAACGGATTCCAAGAAAATAATAAATTTTGCTACACAATGACAACCCACAATACATTTGTGTGCATAAACAGACACATTAATTATCTACAATATAGCCGCATTGACTACTATTTAAATCCGGCGAAAAATATTTGAAAATCATTCCACAATTCATCTTGGTGTCAAACACAATTTGGAAATAACAAACAATTGTCAAAAATGAAGTTCCTAGTAATGGTTGTTGCTGCCTTCACCGCCCTGTTGGCTTACAATGATGGCAATGTAAGTACATACCTATGCACTAATATTTTTATTGATCGAATAACATTTTTTAAATATGTTCTCTATTTATTAGCCACCACCATTCAATCCCGGCAAGTAATATTTTCATGGAAAGACCAAAAAATTTCAGGAAAAAAAGGAATTCGGTTTCTAATTATCTTCACTAAAGTAAATAAATCATAAAATGTTAATAAAGATCACCTAAAGAAATATTAAAATCCATTTTCTTATTCTTAAAAAATGTTCTTAAAAAAAATCCACGCCTATTGTAGATGGTCCTTGGAAACATATTTATTTTAAACCAGTAAGGAAAGTCGGACGGGGCCGACTATATGATACCCTTCACCACTTTGGGTATATTCAACAAATGAATCCTAACAGACGTCGCATTTTTAAAGGACCAGTAAAATGAAATTGGATCCATAAACATGTCATTGTGCAACCAATACTAAATTTTTAATTTGGTCAGATATAGAAGCTATATCTAAATCTGAACCGATTTCGGGAAACTAAACACACACCATTCTAGACCTATCATTACGCTATCATTCGTGCAAATCGAAAGATATTAAGGGACTTTGGTGCACCATTTACATTAAATCGGACTAAAATATTTTTTAATCTGAAAAGATTTTCAGGAAACTTAACACACATCATTCTAGACCTAATTCAGTACGCTGTGCCAAATTTCGTGCATACCGAAAGGTATTAAGGGACTTTGGTGCATCATTTACATTAAATCGGACGTAAATATATATGGGAGCTATATCTATATCTGAATCGATTTTCATGAAACTTAATACACATCAGTCTAGACTTAATTCATTACGCTGTGCCAAATTTCGTGCAAATCGAAAGATATTAAGGGACTTTGGTGGACCATTTACATTAAATCGGAGGAAAATATATATTGGAGCTATATCTAAATCTGAACCGATTTTCAGAAAAGTTAACAGACATCATTCTAGACCTAATTCATTACTCTGTGCCAAATTTCGTTCAAATCGAAAGATAATAAGGGACTTTGGTACACCATTTACCTTAAATCGGAGGAAAATATATATGGAGCTATATCTAAATCTCAACCGATTTTCAGGAAACTTAACACACATCATTCTGGACCTAATGCATTACGCTGTGCCAAATTTCGTTCAAATCGAAAGATATTAAGGGACTTTGGTACACCATTTACCTTAAATCGGAGGAAAATATATATGGAGCTATATCTAAATCTCAACCGATTTTCAGGAAACTTAACACACATCATTCTGGACCTAATGCATTACGCTGTGCCAAATTTCGTTCAAATCGAAAGATATTAAGGGACTTTGGTGCACCATTTACATTAAATCGGACGAAAATATATATGGGAGCTATGCCTAAATCTGAACCGATTTTTCCAAATTTCAATAGGGTTCGTCCTTGGGCCAAATACGTGACCTATGCCAAATTTCAGACGGACATGCGTAAATCGAATCAGAAAGTGATTCTATGCATATCCTCAAAAGAACCAGTGTCTATATCGTTTAGTTTTACATCCTGTACAACAGTGTGGTAGATATTCTTGGAAATTGTATATATTCCTTGGAAAATATTCTTTAAAAAATCCACGCCTTGTGTGACCCTCGAAAACAATATTCGTTTAAAAAATCCACGCCTTGTGTGGTCCTCGAAAAAAATATTCGTTTAAAAAATTCACGCCAATCGTAGATGGTCCTTGGGAAAATATTCTTTAAAAAAATCCACGCCTTGTTTGGTCCTCGAAAAAAATATTCGTTTAAAAAATCCACGCCAATCGTAGATGGTCCTTGGGAAAATATTCTTTAAAAAAATCCACGCCTTGTTTGGTCATCGAAAAAAATATTCGTTTGCCTGTTACAAACATAAGCACAAAGACATAGTATCCTGTACAACAGTGTGGTAGATATTCTTGGAAATTGTATATATTCCTTGGAAAATATTCTTTAAAAAATCCACGCCTTGTGTGGTCCTCGAAAAAAATATTCGTTTAAAAAATCCATGCCAATCGTTGATGGTCCTTGGGAAAATATTCTTTAAAAAAATCCACGCCTAGTTTGGTCCTCGAAAAAATATTCTTTAAAAAAATCCACGCCTGGTTTGGTCTTCGAAAAAATATTCTTTAAAAAAATCCACGCCAATTGTAGATGGTCCTTGGAAAAATATTCGTTTAAAAAATCCACGCCAATTGTAAATTGTCCGTTGGAAAATATTCTTTAAAAAAATCCACGCCAATTGTAAATGGTCCTTGGAAAAATATTCGTTTAAAAAATCCACGCCAATTGTAAATTGTCCGTTGGAAAATATTCTTTAAAAAAAATCCACGCCTACTTCCGCCCCTTGAAAAAGATCCTTAAAAAAATCCATGCCTACTTCTGCCCATTGAAAAATATCTTTAAAAAATCCACGCCTACTTCCGCCCCTTGAAAAAGATCCTTAAAAAATCCATGCCTACTTCTGCCCATTGAAAAAGATCCTTAAAAAATCCACGCCTACTTCTGCCCATTAAAAAAGATCCTTAAAAATTATAAGCCTACTTCTGCCCATTAAAAAAGATCCTTAAAAATTATAAGCCTACTTCTGCCCATTGAAAAAGATCATTAAATAATTTACGCCTATTTCTGCCCATTGAAAAAGACCTTTAAATAATTTACGCCTACTTCTGCCTTATGGGAAAATATTCTTTAAAAAATCCACGCCTACTTCTGCCTTATGGGAAAATATTCTTTAAAAAATCCACGCCTACTTCTGTCTTATGGGAAAATATTCTTTAAAAAATCCACGCCTATTTCTGCCTTATGGGAAAATATTCTTTAAAAAATCCACGCCTACTTCTGCCCCTTGGGAAAATATTCTTTAAAAAATCCACGCCTACTTCTGCCCCTTGGGAAAATATTCTTTAAAAAATCCACGCCTTATTGGATCCCTTGAAAAAATATTCTTTAAAAAATCCACGCTAGTGGCTCCTTGAAAAATATTCTTTAAAAAATCCACGCTATTGGATCCCTTAAAAAAATATTCTTTAAAAAATCCACGCCTTATTGGATCCCTTGAAAAAATATTCTTTAAAAAATCCACGCCTTATTGGATCCCTTGAAAAAATATTCTTTAAAAAATCCACGCCTTATTGGATCCCTTGAAAAAATATTCTTTAAAAAATCCACGCCTTATTGGATCCCTTGAAAAAATATTCTTTAAAAAATCCACGCCTTATTGGATCCCTTGAAAAAATATTCTTTAAAAAATCCACGCCTTATTGGATCCCTTGAAAAAATATTCTTTAAAAAATCCACGCCTTATTGGATCCCTTGAAAAAATATTCTTTAAAAAATCCACGCCTTATTGGATCCCTTGAAAAAATATTCTTTAAAAAATCCACGCCTTATTGGATCCCTTGAAAAAATATTCTTTAAAAAATCCACGCCTTATTGGATCCCTTGAAAAAATATTCTTTAAAAAATCCACGCCTTATTGGATCCCTTGAAAAAATATTCTTTAAAAAATCCACGCCTTATTGGATCCCTTGAAAAAATATTCTTTAAAAAATCCACGCCTTATTGGATCCCTTGAAAAAATATTCTTTAAAAAATCCACGCCTTATTGGATCCCTTGAAAAAATATTCTTTAAAAAATCCACACCTGGTTTTCCACGCCTTGTTTCAACCTTGAAAAAATATTCTTTAAAAAATCCACGCCTTGTTTCAACCATGAAAAAATATTCTTTAAAAAATCCACGCCTTGTTTCAACCATGAAAAAATATTCTTTAAAAAATCCACGCCTTGTTTCAACCATGAAAAAATATTCTTTAAAAAATCCACGCCTTGTTTCAACCATGAAAAAATATTCTTTAAAAAATCCACGCCTTGTTTCAACCATGAAAAAATATTCTTTAAAAAATCCACGCCTTGTTTCAACCATGAAAAAATATTCTTTAAAAAATCCACGCCTTGTTTCAACCATGAAAAAATATTCTTTAAAAAATCCACGCCTTGTTTCAACCTAGAAAAAATATTCTTTAAAAAATCCACGCCTTGTTTCAACCATGAAAAAATATTCTTTAAAAAATCCACGCCTTGTTTCAACCATGAAAAAATATTATTTAAAAAATCCACGCCTTGTCTCAACCTTGAAAAAAAAATTCTTTAAAAAAATCCATGATTCAATGGTCATTGAAAAAATATTCTTTAAAAAATCCACGCCCTTTTTTGAACTCCTAGAAAAAATATGCTCTCAAAAATCCATGCCTATTGTTGAAATCCTTGAAAAAATATTCTTTAAAACCGTTGAAATGTCATAATACCTTCAGTGTAACTTAAAATGTCCTACTTCTTCCAATTCTATTAAATAATTCTGAAAATCAAATCCTCTCCTCAAATTTAATGTATAATTTGACATTTGCTCGCATTTCTGTGACAGCGACTGATTTATTTCATTTACAAATCAACCTAACCTAAATGACATAATAAATCAAAATCATTGATGCCCAGGATTTTTCAAAATAAAAAAATGTCCATCCTCCAGCTGAAGTTGTGTTCGAAATTTTCTAAATAAATATTTTTACTACGTGTTTATTCAATGAAATGGCATCTTTGGTTGGCTGGCTGTTATTCTGCTAAACGCTATCAGGATTAGCAATCAAATTAAGAAAAAAACAATTTCTGAATATTTACACAATTGCTAAAATACCAAACAACACCACCAACAACAAATTGTGAGCTTGTGAACCTATTCTTAGGTTGAGCAATTTTTCATTGCATTTCAAATAAACAAGAAAATATTGATAGGCGACACAGAAGAGGGGTGAATTTTTTTTTGTAAACCATTTTAAATATTCTCTCGTTCATCTTGCCGGGCTCCTTTTATTCGTGACTCGATATGAATTATTAATATTTGTAATCATATATTTTTTTACCTGGATATTGGGTAAATATTTGGATATTCAATTTATAATATTATGACCCGTCTCAGACGAACTAACATCACCTGGGCCCCGACAAAAAACAAAATCATATTTTGCATAAATATTGAATGTTAAATAAACACAGGTTATTTTTCTTCAGTATGGAAGGCAAATTTCAGTATGGATTGAAATCTTTTTTTTTTAAATAAAAAAATATGTCTGCAAAACGTTTTATTTTCGTTTTTTTTCTGGAAATTTGTTTCTTTGTTATCGCTGTTGATATATTCCTGAGGATGTTCTTTTGAATTGTGTATTTGATATCTGTAGATATGTATGTATTGATGTTGCTGTTGTATTATTGACACACTTCCTGTACATCCTGTCGAGCAACAATAATACCCATAATGATTTGTCAATAAAACGTGACATGAAATCTTAAAAAACACAATGACAGTAAATAACAATATTTGTATATATATATATATATATATAAGTACTACATATTTAAACCTACATATTGTAATTGTAGCTACGTCAAATTTATTTTACTTTTATTTTTAAACAATTCATCAACATTGGGGTGGTTATAAGATGAAATAAAAAAGCCAGTAAGAAACCAGTGAGCGGAGCAGTATAGTCGGACGGGGCCGACCATATGATACCCTACACAACTTCCACGAAAATATAACTTTCTGTAGTTCTTTCTATATTTGCACCCTCTTTAATTACTTCTCCAGATTACCTTCACCGTAAGTTGTGTTGTGATGTTCGACTTTCAATTGTGGCCTATAGATCGACTCGAAAAAACACCAAAAAATTAAGTTTTCGGTCCACGTCATCCCAAAATTAGTATCTGATCATCACCGAAAATTATAGGCGTTGTCCTTGACCATAACGTGAATCTCATGGAAAATTTCAAAGTGGTCAGCGCTATAATTCCGCCCTCTAGTGTGGTAATGGGTTACTAAATAATATCTCAGTACGTAAGCACCCGTAAATATTTATGTGTAACTCCCACATCTGAATACATACGACCATATAATTGGTATCAATTTAAAGGTTAACCACGCCTCTTGAACATACTATTAACTTCTCGGGTCTAGGACATTCAGGGGCAAATATATACGCCATAGAATACAAATTTTGCAATTTTTCACACAAAAGTCAGGGCCCATTTGTCCCACTAAATATTGAACGATCTTTATCAAAACAGGAATGCTTATTGTTTGGCCCAATCCCCTTCTCCATGTAAAAATTTGCGACCATAATTGCGGCCACTGGAGCGACCAGAAAATCAGACAAAAATAAAGTTTATTGTCCATTTCATCCCCTAAATATTAACCGATCTTTAACAAGAACATTAGGGGTCTTCATTGGCCAGAAACCATCCTACATGCAAAATTTCGTGAAGATTGGTCCATAACTGTGGCCTGTATTGTGTTTACAAATTGTAATGAACAGACGGACGGACACACATGTCTAGATCGACTCAGCTAATCGAGGTCAATATTTCGCTGCGGTGGGTCAATATATTCGCGGCGTTACAAACTCTTGGGGCTGCACAAATCTATTATACCCTGACAACAGGTATATATTATACCCTGTATAGGGTATACAAATCCTTATGTGGAATATTAAAATATAAAAAAAATTACTTCCGTTTTGGGCTCTAACGTCCCCGACAAAATCTTTTGATTTTAACGGAATTTACCACAAACGTAATGAATAAGATCTAGAATGATGTCTGTCAAAATTTCGTGAAAATGTGGCCTGTATTGTGTTTACAAATTATAGATATAGCTCCCATATATAGCTTCGTCCGATTTAAGGTAAATATATCTTTCAATTTGCACGTTATTTGGGGCACAGCATACTAAATTAAGTCTAGAATAATGTGTGCAAAGTTTCGTGAAAATCGGTTCAGATTTAGATATAGCTCTTATATATATATATATATATATAGCTTCGTCCGATTTAAGGTAAATAGTCCGCTAAAGTCCCTAGAAATCTTTTGATTTTCACGAAATTTGGCACAGCGTAATGAATAAGGTCTAGAATGATGTCTGTCAAGTTTCGCGAAAATCGGTTCAGGTTTATATATAGCTCCCATATATATCTTCGTCCGATTTAAGGTAAATTGTGTACCAAAGTCCCATATATCTTTCGATTTGCACGAAATTTGGTACAACATACTAAATTAAGTCTAGAATGATGTGTGAAAAGTTTCGTGAAAATCGGTTCAGATTTACATATATCTCCCATATATAGCTTCGCCCGATTTTCGGTAAATATTTTGATCTGCACAAATTTTGGCATAGCGTAGTGAATTAAGCCCAGAATGATGTGTGGCAAGTTTCGTGACAATCGGTTCAGATTTAGATAGAACTCCCATATATATTTTCATCCGATTCAAGGTAATTGGTGCACCAAAGACGCTATATATCTTTCGATTTGAACGAATTTTGGCATATATATCTTTCGCGTTTGGTACTTGAATTAAGTCTAGAATGTGTGTGAAAAGTTTCGTGAAAATCGGTTTAGATTTATATATATCTCCCATATATAGCTTCGCCCGATTTTAGGTAAATATTTGTTTGATTTGCACAAATTTTGGCATAGCGTACTGAATTAAGTCTAGAATGATGTGTGCTAAGTTTCGTGAAAATCGGTTCAGATTTAGATATAGCTCCCATATATATTTTCATCCGATTTAAGGTAATTGGTGCACCAAAGTCTCTGAAAATCATTCGATTTGCACGAAATTTGTCATAGCGTACTGAATTAAGGCTAGAATGACTGTGTGCAAAGATCCATAGCTAGGCCGATTGACACAACGTACTGATTTAATTTAAATGTAGCTCCCATATATATTTTCAGATATAGATATATAACAAAAACATCTGTTAGGATACATATGTATACCCAAAGTGGTAAAGGGTATCATATAGTCGGCCCAGTCCGACTTTACTACTCTTCTTACTGGTTTTAAATATTTTTGAAACTTCTATGCATTTTTGGAATAACGGAGAATTGTGATACAAATTAAGGATAACATGAAAAATACGTAGATGTTGTGGAATGGTTTGAAACACTTAAAACTGAAAATGAAATTAATAATGCGCCACCTGATCCGCCTCATCAATTGAATATCCTTAATCTAGCTATTAGCCAATTTCCATTTAAATTGTGTCCTTTACATCCAATATTCAAAGCATTCCAACAAATTTAATTACCAATCATAATACTATTCAACAAATTTCAAAAAAAAAAAAAAAAAATCAACATGTCCAACACATATGCCATCATCGTATTATGATCTGCATATTACCCTCATCTAACCCACATTATGGGCTTTCTATTATTATTTTTATGAGTATTATGCTAGGCCATTTGCGAAAAACTAATTGAAATTTCTTGAAAAATGTTTCTCCCAGTTTAAGGAAAAATATTTTTCAATTTTCTATATCTATTCTAATTTCAATATTGTTTGTTATCCTACTCAACTGATGGAGCAGCAGCAGAAGCAGTAGGAACAGCATCTGGGGTTACGAATACATAAAAATATAATTTGCATAGTTTTGTCTAAAAATATTAAACCAAACTCAATTTTCACCTAGCAGATGATGATTCTCTAGAAAGTAATTTCATTGTCTACGAACGCACACACACAGATACAGGGGCACACAGCAACTACTCATCAGTTATGTTAACAAGGATATACATATGTGTGTGTGTATGCATACATATGAAGGTCATTTGGGTATATGTGTGAGTGGTGTGGTAAAGGAAGATTTTTTGATACCCTACAATAAAAAGATTTCCTTTGATAGTTTTAGGAAGAATAATCTTTAAAAAATCCACGCCTTGTGAAGGTGTTAGGAAAATATTATTTTCAAAATCCTCGCCTTGTGAAGGACCTTGAACAAATATTCTTTAAAAAATCCACGCCTTGTGAAGGTCCTTGAAAAAATCCACGCCTTGTGAAGGTCCTTGAAAAAATATTCTTTAATAAATCCACGCCTTGTGAAGGTCCTTGAAAACACATCTTTAATAAATCCACGCCTTGTGAAGGTCCTTGAAAACACATCTTTAATAAATCCACGCCTTGTGAATGTCCTTGAAAACACATCTTTAATAAATCCACGCCTTGTGAAGGTCCTTGAAAAAATATTTTGTAAAAAATCCAAGCCTTGTGATGGTCCTTGAAAAAATATTCTTTAAAAAAATCCACGCCTTGTGAAGGTCCTTGAAAAAATAATCTTTAAAAAAATCCACGCCTTGTGAAGGTCCTTGAAAAAATAATCTTCGAAAAATCCACGCCTTGTGAAGGTCCTTGAAAAAATATTCTTTAAAAAATCCACGCCTTGTGAAGGTCCTTGAAAAAATATTCTTTAAAAAATCCACGCCTTGTGAAGGTCCTTGAAAAAATATTCTTTAAAAAATCCACGCCTTGTAAAGGTCCTTGAAAAAATATTCTTTAAAAAATCCACGCCTTGTGAAGGTCCTTGAAAAAATATTCTTTAAAAAATCCACGCCTTGTAAAGGTCCTTGAAAAAATATTCTTTAAAAAATCCACG
The DNA here is from genome assembly GCF_032173495.1 of Musca vetustissima. Taxonomy (NCBI): domain Eukaryota; kingdom Metazoa; phylum Arthropoda; class Insecta; order Diptera; family Muscidae; genus Musca; species Musca vetustissima. The sequence goes on along the minus strand of NW_026888012.1, from coordinate 10,560 downwards.
CCTTGTGAAGGTCCTTGAAAAATATTCTTTAAAAAATCCACGCCTTGTGAAGGTCCTTGAAAAAATATTCTTTAAAAAATCCACGCCTTGTGAAGGTCCTTGAAAAAATATTCTTTAAAAAATCCACGCCCAGTTTTGTCTTTGGAAAAACATTATTTTAAAAATCCACATTCGTTAAAAATCCGCTTTAAGTGATTTTTAATTCTCCAAAACATAGTCTGCCCATCGAAGTATTTTTTTTTATTTTGTATATTTATGACATTACCGAAATCAAAATCTCGAACCCTTTTTATTTTCTGTTGAAGTCAATACCACCACCAAAAAATAGTACAAGTACTCGGCTGCGCTCCCATATCTTCATCAAAGACAAATTACCGAACATGACATTTGCCCAAAGCACCCTTTGTCCGCCGTATTAATTGTGAGTGTGTATGAGTGCATATAATTTTTGTTGGAGGGGAGTAGCATGCCAGTGTACTTCGTTAAGTGCCCATGCCTCCTCCACAACAAATTTCGGTTTTGGTGCTGCTTAATTTTTGTTGTTGTTGGTATATGCAAATGACAGTAAAAAAGTCCTTTGGTCTTTGACTCTGACAATTATCAAAAAGTGCAGGGGTGTGGTTGTGTGTGTGTGAATTTTTTACAAGAAGCAGATTACCATAATCTAGCCCATATCATCAGGAGAATTAAAGACTAAACAAAAAGAGGAACGCAATTTTTATATTTCAACACAATGCAAAAAAAGAGCCAGGACAACATTTTTTTCCAACTGTTTACCTGTAGACCGAGCATAACAAGGATATAAGTGAAGGACCCATAATGTGGTCACCAAGGAATTTCACAAAAGACTAATGTTAACAAAAGTGTGAAAGGTTCGTAAAAGAAAAAATGTAAATAAAATATTCTTTGGAAAATACTAAGCACCCTCCTCCACTGATCCTAACCCAAAAACAAACACCTTCAAATGATTTCACCTTCCCTTTACTAGCAGCTAGGCAAGAATATTTTTATGAATTGTAAACTAATTTGCGGAATGCTGTTGGTTCAGATGAGATTTCTTTGTTTTGCTGATTTTTTTTCTACGAAAGGTTTTTGGGGATTGGCCACACCAAAGGCCATAAATGTTGGTCATTTAAATTATTCATATTTTCTTTAAATGCTTGCCATAGACGATACAGACGAAATTGTGGTGATGGGGTTAAAATATGTTTGTGTATGTGTAGCTGTTTTGGCTAGAGACAATAATTTTTATTTTCATAATACAAATCGTAAAAGTTTTCCGTTTGTACAGTACTCAAGGGAAATGAAAGGGGAAATAGGAAAGAAAACGCCTAGGGTGTTATTTATTATCTAAGGAGGGAGAACAATTCTCGTTTAAAAATACATGTCTCAATGGATGTTGACGGAGGTTTGTCTCAGGAAAAATATTCTTTGAAAATCCACGCCTCCTTGGAGGTTTGTCTCAGGAAAAATATTCTTTGAAAATCCACGCCTCCTTGGAGGTTTGTCTCAGGAAAAATATTCTTTGAAAATCCACGCCTCCTTGGAGGTTTGTCTCAGGAAAAATATTCTTTGAAAATCCACGCCTCCTTGGAGGTTTGTCTCAGGAAAAATATTCTTTGAAAATCCACGCCTCCTTGGAGGTTTGTCTCAGGAAAAATATTCTTTGAAAATCCACGCCTCCTTGGAGGTTTGTCTCAGGAAAAATATTCTTTGAAAATCCACGCCTCCTTGGAGGTTTATCTCAGGAAAAATATTCTTTGAAAATCCACGCCTCCTTGGAGGTTTGTCTCAGGAAAAATATTCTTGGAAAATCCACGCCTCCTTGGAGGTTTGTCACAGGAAAAATATTCTTTGAAAATCCACGTCTCCTTGGAGGTTTGTCTCAGGAAAAATATTCTTTAAAGATTCACGCCTCCTTGAAGGTTTGCCTCATGTAAAATATTCTTTAAAAATCCACATTTCTATGCCTGTTAATGTTGTTCTGATAGCCCTTATTTTTAAATATTTACTTAAACCTGTCATCAGTCAATCAGCTATAATAGTATTTACATGATAAGCTATTTACTTTTCATAGGCGTGGATTGATTAAAGAATATTTTTCAAGGGCCAACTGAGGCGTGGATTTATTAAAGAATATTTTTCAAGGGCCAACTGAGGCGTGGATTTATTAAAGAATATTTTTCAAGGGCCAACTGAGGCGTGGATTTATTAAAGAATATTTTTCAAGGGCCAACTGAGGCGTGGATTTATTAAAGAATATTTTTCAAGGGCCAACTGAGGCGTGGATTTATTAAAGAATATTTTTCAAGGGCCAACTGAGGCGTGGATTTATTAAAGAATATTTTTCAAGGGCCAACTGAGGCGTGGATTTATTAAAGAATATTTTTCAAGGGCCAACTGAGGCGTGGATTTATTAAAGAATATTTTTCAAGGGCCAACTGAGGCGTGGATTTATTAAAGAATATTTTTCAAGGGCCAACTGAGGCGTGGATTTATTAAAGAATATTTTTCAAGGGCCAACTGAGGCGTGGATTTATTAAAGAATATTTTTCAAGGGCCAACTGAGGCGTGGATTTATTAAAGAATATTTTTCAAGGGCCAACTGAGGCGTGGATTTATTAAAGAATATTTTTCAAGGGCCAACTGAGGGCTGGATTTATTAAAGAATATTTTTCAAGGGCCAACTGAGGCGTGGATTTATTAAAGAATATTTTTCAAGGGCCAACTGAGGCGTGGATTTATTAAAGAATATTTTTCAAGGGCACTCCAAGAGGCGTGGATTTATTAAAGAATATTTTTCAAGGGCCAACTGAGGCGTGGATTTATTAAAGAATATTTTTCAAGGGCCAACTGAGGCGTGGATTTATTAAAGAATATTTTTCAAGGGCCAACTGAGGCGTGGATTTATTAAAGAATATTTTTCAAGGGCCAACTGAGGCGTGGATAAAGAATATTTTTCTGAGGCGTGGATTTATTAAAGAATAATTTTCTAGGGCCTCAAGAGGCGTGGATTTATTAAAGAATATTTTTCAAGGGCCAACTGAGGCGTGGATTTATTAAAGAATATTTTTCAAGGGCCAACTGAGGCGTGGATTTATTAAAGAATATTTTTCAAGGGCCAACTCCAAGAGGCGTGGATTTACTAAAGAATATTTTTCAAGGGCCAACTCCAAGAGGCGTGGATTTTAAAGAATATTTTTCAAGGGCCAACTGAGGCGTGGATTTATTAAAGAATATTTTTCAAGGGCCAACTGAGGCGTGGATTATTAAAGAATATTTTTCAGGCACTCCAAGAGGCGTGGACTTATTAAAGAATATGCTTCTCCTTTGCATCAGTAGTTGATTACATGGTTTGTGTGTAAATCTAGTTAAGTGCCTTGGTGTGCACACAATATACATATATTGATTTGTGTTGTAAGTGTTAGTTGGCCGTCGGAATTGCTTGTTAAATGGTTGGCGGGGGCCATTGTAACTGATGATTACACGTTCTCGTCTATGAAATCCTTGCTGCTTTCATAGTTTATGGCGTAAACAAAAGATAAGCACCGTGTTAAAGCATTCAAGCCAACTAACCGACCGACAACGATGAAGAAATCACCACCAGCACCACCAGCACCACCACCCCAACCACAACGCAATCAAGTAACCGACCCATCTTCCAAACCATTAATGGCCAACCAGGCACTCATTGTAACTCCGGCTCGTATACACTATTTGTAAGAGGATTTCGTGTTTGTATTCAACTCCATATGCACAACAAACTCGCATTCACACACAGCTACATACTTTGGTGTGCAGGCCAGCAAGATTTCAGGTTAACAATACATACACACCCACCCCATATACGCCTAATACATGTTAACCAGAACGCATTCTTTCTTTCGTTTCATGCATTCACTTCGTCCGTTCGCTATTCGTTAAACATTTTATGACCACCTTAACAGATTCACTTTAGGGCCTGCAGTGTTGCAGGTCCATGTTTTTTTGGTTTTTTGTGTAGTTGTTGTTGTTGACTTTCCAAAGGTTGATGCTTGACTGTTATAAAAAACAAAACAACAACAACAACAAAAATAAAGCCGTGAGAGAAAGGATATATAAAAACGAAGTCTTTACATAAAATTCGCATAAACAAGTTTGCCTCTTTTTCTGTTCTTATGCTTACACTATGTTCGGATGTGTGTGAGTGCGTGTGTGTGGAGGTGTTCGTTGTATACGTGTAAAGAAAAAAATTAAAGAAAAGAGCACCATTTGAAAAGATTGTTCTTTTATTTATTGCATGGTACAATTTAATATTTACTCTTCACCAAAGTAAACGTTAAATACTATGTAAGAAAACAAAACAACGAAGGAAAGCAAAAACAAAAACAAAACGAGCAAACGAATTCTACGGGCCATACAAAAGCCAAAAGTCTGCTGAAGGACGTGGACTCCGGCAGAAGTTATGTAAAGATAGGGAAATGAGACCAGGTATCTAAATATTGCAAACAAATTGCTGGAATGTTGACACTTCAAAGGTGGCGTATGAGTGGTGACAAAGAGTATACGCAAGGATGAACATCCTTTCGCTCGTTACGGTGACAACATTGCTGCTGTAAATGGGAGTGTTGCCGAAGGCCCGAATATATCGGCTTCTCGCCATTCTCAGGAATAGATATAAACCTACATCCACATATTATCCAGCACACACATTAAGTCCACTAGCTTGACTATTCACAATGTCGTAGATATGTGATATGGGTGACTGAGCAACAGGCGGTGAAGGACAATTTTCCGAACAAATTTATCTTCAGCGATGAAGCACATTTCTTGTACCCGGTAGGTGGGAAAAAAGGAATTCCAAATTACAGCCACATTGGTAGGAAAAAGCGCCGGAGAACATAAAAATTGTATGGGACCTTTCGGTTGAAAAATGAATCGTTAAAAATACGGAATATTGTGGGTAGCGTTATATGTGGGCTATACCAAAACGCAGACCGATAAATCCCCCGTTTTAATACCAAAAGAAATCGTAGAAGTAATAGCAATGCGTTGCAAAAGGAGCAAGTGCCTATATATTGACAAAAACCTGCTAGACTATCGTCGCAATGCAGGTGGCGTATGAGTGACAAGTATATGAGTGACAAACAGTATACGCAAGGTGTAACTTTGGGGAGCTAGAAGATCCTAGAAGATACTGAAATTAGCCAAAATAGTCTTTACAAATCAAATTATTGTTTGGTTCTCGATTTTTTTAAATCCACTCTTCAATTGATCAAAAAAAAAAATAAATAAATTAAAAAAAACAGTAAGGAAAATAGTAAAGTCGGGCGAGACCGAATATATGATACCCTTCACCACTATGACATGAAATTGAATGAACTAAAATACTAGACCTTTATTTAAATGTGAATCGGCTTAGATCAATCCATAAACATGTCATTCCTTTGTTACAATGGGACAAAATTATGTAAAACAAACAATCGAGAGCCCAATTAACACGAAGTCGGCCGGAAATATATATGGGCTACATCTGTACTTCTACACGCAATTACGTCATTCTATTCTGAAAAAACGGAACGGTCTTCAATGAAACTTGTCACAGACTAATTTATGCACTTTTGTTCCTAATGGAAATATATATTGGGTCCTACTTTAAATCGGACGAAACTATATGGGAGCTATATCTAAATCTGGACTGATTTCAGCAAAACTTGACACATGTTATGTTATTTTCAGCAAACTTTACAGCTATATTTAAATTTGAACCGATTTTTAAGAAAATTCACGCACATCATTCTAGTCTCAATTCGGGATGGTGTGGCAAATTTCGTGTAGGGTATAATATTCCACGACTTGTGAAGGTCCTTGAAAAAATATTCTTTAAAAAATCCACGCCTAGTTTAGATCATTCAACAATATTCTTTAAACCAGTAAGGAAAGTAGTAAAGTCGGACTGGGCCGACTATATGATACGCTTCACCACTTTGGGTCTATTCTACATATGTATCCGAACAGACGTCGCGTTTTCGTTATATATATATATCTGATCCGATTTCAGGAAGGTTTGCCAGAGACTAATTTATATTACTTCAGTACGTTGTGCCAATCGGCCTAGCTATGGATCTTTTCACGAAGCTTAGCAAAATAGACTTATTTTAGTAACCTATACCAAAATTCGAGCAAATCAAAAGATATATAGAGGGACTTTGGTGCACCAATTACAAAAAAAAAGGACGAAAATATATATGGGAGCTATATCTAAATCTAAACCAATTTTCACAAAACTTAGCTTAATTCAGTACGCTATGACAAATTTCGTGCAAATCGAAAGATATATGGGGTCTTTGGTGCACCAATTACCATAAATCGAATGAAAATATATATGGGAGCTATATCTAAATCTGAACTGATTTTCACGAAACTTTTCTCACGTCATTCTAGACTTAATTAGGTACGCTGTGTCAAAATTCGTGCCATCAGAAGATTTCCAGGGACTTTAGTGGACTATTTACCTACAATCGGGCGAAACTATATATGGGAGCTACATCTAAATCTGAACCGATTTTCTCGAAACTTGGTACACATCATTCTGGACCTAATTAATTACGCTGTTTCAAATTTCGTGGAAATTGAAAGATATTTAGGGACTTTGGTGCACCATTCACCTTAAATCGGACGATAATATATATGGGAGCTATATCTAAATATGAACAGATTTTTACGAAACTTTGCACACATCCGTGTAGGCCGAATTTAGTACGCTGTGCCGAATTTAGTGCAAATTTGAAGATTTATAGGGACTTTGGTGCACCACTTACATATATCTAAATCTGAAACGATTTTCACGAAAATTAGCACACATTATTCTGGACCTGATTTAGTAGTCTACGCCAAATTTCGTGCAAATCGAAAGATATAGAGGGACTTTGGTGCACAATTTACCTTAAATCGGAAGAAACTATATATTGGAGCTATATCTAAATCTGAATCGATTTTCTCGAAACTTGGTACACATCATTCTGGACCTAATTAATTACGCTGTTTCAAATTTCGTTCAAATTGAAAGATATTTAGGGACTTTGGTGCACCATTCACCTTAAATCGGACGAAAATATATATGGGAGCTATATCTAAATCTGAACCGATTTTTCCCAATCTCAATAGGGTTCGTCCTTGGACCAAATAAGTGACTTGTGCCAAATTTCATCCAAATCGGATGATAAATGCGACCTTTAGGTCATTAAAAAATATTTTTTTTTTTAAATCCACGCCTAGTTTAGGTCATTAAAAAATATTTTTTTTTAAATCCACGCCTAGTTTAGGTCATTAAAAAATATTTTTTTTTAAATCCACGCCTAGTTTAGGTCATTAAAAAATATTTTTTTTTTTAAATCCACGCCTAGTTTAGGTCATTAAAAAATATATTTTTTTTAAATCCACGCCTAGTTTAGGTCATTGAAAAATATTCTTTAAAAAATCCACGCCTAGTTAAGGTCATTGAAAAATATTTTTTAAAAAATCCACGCCTAGTTTAGGTCATTGAAAAATATTTTTTAAAAAATCCACGCCTAGTTAAGGTCATTGAAAAAATATTTTTTAAAAAATCCACGCCTAGTTTAATTCATTGAAAAATATTTTTTAAAAAATCCACGCCTAGTTAAGTTCATTGAAAAATATTTTTAAAAAAATCCACGCCTAGTTTAGGTCATTGAAAAATATTTTTTAAAAAATCCACGCCTAGTTAAGGTCATTGAAAAATATTTTTTAAAAAATCCACGCCTAGTTTAGGTCATTGAAAAATATTTTTTTAAAAAATCCACACCTAGTTTAGGTCATTGAAAAATATTTTTTAAAAAATCCACGCCTAGTTTAGGTCATTGAAAAATATTTTTTAAAAAATCCACGCCTAGTTTAGGTCATTGAAAAATATTTTTTTAAAAAATCCACGCCTAGTTTAGGTCATTGAAAAATATTCTTTAAAAAATCCACGCCTAGTTTAGGTCATTCAAAAATATTCTTTAAAAAATCCACGCTTTGTGAAGGGGTTAGGCCCTTCAGAAAATATTCGTTATTAAATCCACGCCTAGTTTTGCTCTTGAAAAAGGATTCTTAAAAAAGTCACGCCTTGTTTGGCCCTGGAAAAATGTTTCTGTAAAAATCCGTGCTTCTATTGGCCCTTGGGAAAAAATTAAAAACCACACGCTAATATTGGTACTTAAAAAAAAAAAAAAAAATCTTTAAAAAATCCAAGCTTCAATTCGTCCTTGGAAAAAAAATTATTGAAAACATGTGAATTTGGTCCTTGAAATACACGAATATTGGAGTCCTTGACAACATATTTATTGAGAAATCCACACCTACTGGAGTTCGTGAAAAGATCTTCTTTAAGAAATCCACGCTTATTGGAGTCCTTGAAAATATATTATGTAAAAATCCACGCTCATGGTAGTCCCTAAAAAAGTTTTCTTTAACAAATCCGAACTTCTTGGAGTGCTAAAAAATATTCCTTTATAAGTCCACCTCTATGTTAGGTCCTCAAAATATATTCTTTAATGTCTCTACACCCATGAAAAATATTCTTCATAAAATTCACTCTTTTAGTTGGGTGAGAACCTTCAGTTGGAGCCCTCGCAATTTGCCAGGATTAAAATAAATTTACCTAGGCAAACGAAAACAAATACCATTCTTTATTCAGAATGTTGTTCTTTATTCTCACGGCTGTAGTTAAACTAATTGGTGTGGTTAAGACAAAGAGTACAACAACAATGTTGAAAGAAATCTTTTTCCTTGGCACCCCTTCTCCGCCGCTGGAAGATGCCTATAAATGGTGAATAGCCAGCCGTATTCGACAAAATACAATTATTTTTTTTCGGTTTGGCGTAATAAACTGGTTTTTAGTTATTTGAAGTGATTTTGTCTTAGGAAAAGGTCAAATAGGATTCCCATGTAATTGACCCTTGAAAAATATTCAAAATAAATCCAGGCTAAGGGCCCTTGAAAAATATTCTTTAATAAATCCACGCCTCAGTTGGCCATTGAAAAATTTTCTTTTATAAATCCACGCCTCAGTTGGCAATTGAAAAATATTAGTTTAAAGGCTCCGGTGATCAATTTATGCCATGGCTCATAAATTTAAAATTTTGATATTTTTAATGCCTCCTGAACAGGTGCTTATACACAAAGACTTATTTTTTCTACTTCCGATCGTGATTTAAATTCCATTTCCTTTACTATTATCGGTTACACATTCAAATTTTGTCAACTTCTCTTAATTTCCATGGTTACTATTCAAATCGATGTTATTAAAATATTCCACATCAACGAATAGAATTTCTCTATTCATTACCTGCGTATAATATTCGTCTTTTTGTTCTAATTTCAAAAACACGGTACTGATGAATTTTTGTTCTACTTCTCTTGTGGTGTTGTTTTTTTTTCTGCTTCTTCTTTTTCTCATGTAAATCTAATTGGAAGTTGATGTAAAATGAAATTTGTTGCAAATGAGCAAATATTCTAATTTACATTTATTTCGAAACGCTAAGAACAAGGCACCCGAAGAAAAACTTAAGCAGAAGGCGTAGAAAGTTAAGAAGATATGGAATGTGACAAAATATGGTTGCGACACCAGTAACAGTGATGGCACGCTGACGCTGAAGAAGGTGACTGCTTTTTTAATTAGAATTCCACATTTTTGCTCAAGGAAGTGCGTATTTGTGGCGAGGTGTACAAACCAAATATTTACTGTGGGACAAATAGGAAAAATATTCTTTAATAAATTCACGCCTCAGTTGGCCCTTGAAAAATATTCTTTAATAAATTCACGCCTCAGTTGGCCCTTGAAAAATATTCTTTAATAAATCCACGCCTCAGTTGGCCCTTGAAAAATATTCTTTAATAAATCCACGCCTCAGTTGGCCCTTGAAAAATATTCTTTAATAAATCCACGCCTCAGTTGGCCCTTGAAAAATATTCTTTAATAAATCCACGCCTCAGTTGGCCCTTGAAAAATATTCTTTAATAAATCCACGCCTCAGTTGGCCCTTGAAAAATATTTCTAATCCACGCCTAGTTTAGGTCCTTGAAAAAATATTCTTTAAAAAATCCACGCCTCTTGGAGTCGCTGAAAAAATATTCTTTAAAAAATCCACGCCTCTTGGAGTCGCTGAAAAAATATTCTTTAAAAAATCCACGCCTCTTGGAGTCGCTGAAAAAATATTCTTGGAAAAATCCACTCCTTTTGGAGTCCCTGAAAAATAATCTTTTAAAAAATCATTGAAAAGAATTTCTTTCCATGCGGCAATCAGATATTCCCCTTAGCCTTTTACATTCATATTCCAAGTATTTAAACTTTCGATTTTCTTGAGCAATCGCTTTTCATTGTTCATGCCATGTTTTGTTTTCCTCGTTTTTATTTAATTTAACTATTTAAAAGTTATTGTTTATATTTACCTTCAAACTTATTTCATTTCAAGTGAAAAATATTATTTCAATTTCCTTGATCAATTGCTACGTTATTTTTTTTCGAATACAAATATTTATGTTTGTACTTCTCAGAAAATGCTCGGAGAGTTGCGGATA